>NC_134835.1:61242768-61542768 GCF_004210375.1 Tachypleus tridentatus
TAATGCGACAAGTGCACGTCCAATGTAGAGTTTATTGTTGATTTTCGAGATTTCTTACTAGATCCCCGCTAGTACAGCGGTGTCTTCGGATTTACAACGCTAAAATCAGGGGTTCAATTCCCCTCTGTGGGCTCAGCAGATAGCCCGATGTGGCTTTGTTATAAGAAAACACACACACACACTTACGACAAAAAGCACGAAGAAATTCACAATACTTTTAAAACTAAACCCGTCAAACGGAATTTTAGGACTATTCAATTATATTTCATTTGTTATTCAAAACCTCGTTGCTAAGAAACACGCTGATATAGAAACACAATTCTTACTCTATGCCCCTTGAAACCATACTTCATAAAAACAGTCACACAACACACTGAATTAAGTTTGTACAAACGAACGAGAAAATCGATGAAGTTAATAGAGACTTGTTGATCTTCTGCTCGAGGTTAGTGGGAGGAAGACCAGAAAAGTGAAAAACAATAGAGCCAGCTAAACAAAACGAAACGTTGGCACTGACAAAAGAAAAAAAAAACACCTTAGAAGAGAACACATACAGTGAAAAATTGTTGATTTTTGTAATTTTTGTTCGCAGCAATTTTAGTTTGTTCGTTTTTTAATACGTATTTTGTTTTTAAAAACGATTATCTCATTCCCGAACAAAGACAATGATTTTTGCAGCATCATCAGCCGTTACCTTGAAAGATGGTTGTCTAATATAATACGAAAAGCACGTTAATTATTTATTATCTAAGAGAAAATGCTCAATCCTTTGGCTGTATTCGTCGCACAATTGATCAAAAATTAAAGGGGAGTTATTTAAGCACTTTGTTCTTGGGTAGCCTAGAAACATGGTACAAAACTTAATGTGCATGATTAACCTAGGTATTCATTTCACTGTGATTCTATAAACTCTGATAAACATGCCCTTAAACTCGGTGTAATTGAGACGTAACACGGAGAATTAGCATTTATGTTTTACACAATACTAGACACTTTGTGTTTATTTCAGTGCGAGTGAGTTAAGCACATACTGAAACTTATCTTATTAGGTAGGACGGGCGTAACATGGTGATTTGCGTACCAGAGTATCGATCCCAGGGATCAGTGGTTCGTGTCTCCTCACGGATTTCATGACTTAAATACACTCTGAAAACTTGGTGTTTTATTTCATGTTCATGTTTTAACCACAGTCTGAAAGCCTAGCGTTTTATTTGGTGTTTATGTTTTAACACAGTCTGAAAGCCTGGCAAATTTCTTAATGTTCGTGTTTAAACTACAGTCTAAAAGCCTGGCAGATTCCTTGGTATTTGTGCTTTAACCACAATGTGAAAACCTGGCGCTTATCTCAGGCATGATCTAACGACTTGATTTTCATCTCTCAAAATATTTGTCAAGCATGTTTTCAATATGTTTTTATTATTCTGTATCATAAGTTACTCTTAATAATTAATCTCATCATAGAGCAGCATTTGTCTCTTTATCCTACTCTTCTATATACTCGTTTATCTGAACTTTAAAATGCTCTATGTACCGAGTTCTGTTTTCCTCTAAACATCCCGCAGCACCTTTAACTATGAAGTAATTGCCTCGAACGCGACGCCAGTATTCACGTTTACAGTTTAGTTGAAATAATATTTCTTCTGGGTCAGTTTGCTGTTCAGAGAATAATTTCATGTCAAATATAAATAGGATTTTCATCGTGGGTTTCTTAAAACATCAAGTTTTTACTTTTGACATTTGAGTCACTGTGTCCGCATCATCTTATTCGTTGTTGTTTTCTTTTCTAGAGTTCCTCATTCTTCCTGTGGTGTTAGAAGACAAATAATTAAAACTACAAATATGTTACCATAAAATAATTTACTTTTATGAACCAAGTGTTTTTGTGTATGTGTGTGATAATTTACTATGGTGAAATAATATCTCTTAGGTGTATTTGTTTGAGGTTTAACTGAAAGCTACACCACGGTTTATGTGTGCTGTGTTTATCACGAGCATCGAGACCTTCGTTTTTAGAGTTTTTTTTTACCTTCAGACTTATTTCTGAACTGCATGTATGTTAAGCAATTTCAAAATGTAAGTAAAAATCGAAAAATAAGTCATAAACTTATTTGAAAAATAGAAAGAGTTTAAAAACTCACAACTATTTTTTGTTAGAATTAATGGCAACTATAAAGATTAACAGCAATCTATTTTGTCAAATTAATCTTATGCTAAAGTTTAAAAACAAACGTATGATTATTTAGAGGCATCTAACTCTTGGAGACGCTCTTTCCAATTACTAATATATGAGCAGTTGACTGCTTAGTAAAAAGGATGTTCTGTAGCATTAAATCTGTTTTAAAGTATATTTAAAACTGCCATGAATATATACGGTTATTACTGGTTCAGCTTTAAAATTTATAAACTACAAGTGGCTTAAAAAAGTCTTAAGTAAACTCTGTGACGAAATACGAGTCACCCGAAGCTTTGCCACGTTTCTGCCTTGTGCTGTGTTGTTTTTAGTTAAAAGGTAAAAAGTAATAACTTTTAAAGTCAATTCTTAACATAACGAAAAAAAATTCTTCGAGTATTGAACTTTTAAATGTAGTACTCTGTATAAAATTATAAATACAAAAATTATTCTAATAGTAGTTAAATACACCGCATCGTGTAATCTAAAATAAGATCCACAGTTACAGAAAAAGAAATGTAAAGCGAAACGTTTCGACACTGGCGTGTACTCTTTATTCCAACAAAACAACACAATTCTACCTGCCTAAGAGATTTAGACTGTAGGTTCATATCTCAACACTATTGTGAAATCGTTATTGAAAAAATTTGAGAAACAGCGTTTAACTTATTTTTTAGTGGGGCACCCTGTACATGTATTAATTAATTAGTTTGTTATTAGGCACAAAGTTGCATAATAAGCTAACTGTGCTGTGCCGACCAGTTTTTAAGCCCTCCAACCTGCTGCTGAGCCAATGAGAAGCAGACCCACAGTTACATAACGCAGATTTTCGACAATTCATTAACAGATGAGCTTTATAATATAATTGTAAGTCATGCAGAAGAGTACTGCTTCACTTTTTGTGCTCATAGTAGTATGGTTACGAACTCGAAGTTGACCTGCGCTTCGCTGTTATATCCTTTCTCCTAGTTGTTTCAGTGTATGTGATTGTACCAGGTGTTAAATGAGGGTGAACCTGAACTGGACTGGCACTCCGTCCAGGCAGATAGTATTACTGTTCTCATTCTATTCCGCCAATTAAGCGGGAGTTTAACACCTAATTTTGTGAGCCACCATCACATGAGATGGACTTGACCATGGCCATCATATAGGGATGAAAATCAAAACAACGATATTTATCTTTAGTTGGTGAATGTTATCTCCATTTGTGGAAGTATATAAAAGTTTGACTGTAAAGGTCACATGAAAGTGTCGAAGTTGTTGTTCCGTAACAGTTGACCTCAGATTTGTTTTACAAAAGTTACTGGTTTTGTTTTTAACTGATTGTGCACTATATTTGATATTTGTTTTATAATTTTATTAAGCTTGAAGAGATATTTTGTTCAAATTTTTCATCTTACATCGAACTGAAATCATACAGCCTACTCATATCTGATAGGAACGATTATAATTCAACAGTATTTCTTTGTGTTCGAAAAAATATACATATATATAAACTTGCAATAAGTATGTTTTCACACAGAAAACAAATTTTAGAACATAAAAAAGTGTTAGGTTGAGATTTTGAAACATTTATTTCGTTTAACTTTTTTTCGTCCTATCACAGGTTATCTCTGCACAAATACCATTTTTGTTTCTGGCTAGAAGGTTTTGATTTCCCCGTCAACTTGCTAGTGTCAGGCTCTCAGATTGTTACATTAATGGTTTAATTCTGTATGAGAGAACGTTTTCAAGTTACGTTACAAATACATACAAAAACGACATAGGCGTTATATGACTGTTACTTCTTCCGCACGATGGCCCGGCATGGCCAAGCGTGTTAAGGCGTGCGACTCGTAATCTGCGGGTCGCGGGTTCGCATTCCCGTTGCGCCAAACATGCTCGCCCTTTCAGCCGTGGGGGCGTTATAATGTGACGGTGAATCCCACTATTCATTGGTAAAAGAGTAGCCCAAGAGTTGGCGGTGGGTGGTGATGAGCCATTCCTTTAGTCTTACACTGCTAAATTAGGGACGGCTAGCACAGATAGCCCTCGAGTAGCTTTGTGCGAAATTCAAAAACAAACAAACAAAATCTTCCGCACGAGACTAGTTTCAGGTTGTTTGGTCTCCTGGTAACCAGCCCGAGACCTAAGATTCACGCAGTCGCTTTCTTATTGTTGATCGAATTTCTACAACTTTAAATACGCCATTCATACATTCATACATATACTATGATTTTATATATACATATTTTCATTATTGGCTTAAACGTTTCTTACAAACACAGCCAATTTAAGGATAATATTGTTTGTTTTAGATCAAAGGAGTTGCGTATCAGGTCACATGACCTGCATCAAATGCCTAATTTGCATAACAATGAACTAGGCTTGATTGACGACATTTTATCAAACTGATTTTATTTTGTTATAACTTCAATATTACGTTGTTATAACTGTTATATTACGCACATTATTTTCCGCATTGTGAATGATTGTATCACGACAATCGAGACAACAAAGTAGTTTACCCAAATGGTTTTACATGCATCAACACGTCATCTCACCCGATGCTATCTTTGGTATCATACTGGGTTTCAATAACTTGCTTCATTTGATGTTCAATGTTGTATAATAAGATATGAATGCTTATTAGATACCTCCGGGTAGTACAGCGGTAAGCCTCCGGATTTACAACGCTAAGATGAGGGGTTCGATTCCCCCGGTGGACTTAGCAAATTCCCTGATGTGGCTTTGCTATAAGAAAACACACACTTATTAGATGTTATTACATATGTTAACGTATTACTATTTCAAATAACGGGAAATTTGAATTTAGAAGCTGATATCTATTAAATGTATGTTATTTGCCAACAAGATTCATACATACAAATTTCTTTTTTAACACAAATATATTTTAATATATAAACAATGTAATTTATATTAACGGTTATTACAAATGTCGGTTTATATACAACAGTTTACAAACAATACTGAGTTTTATATCCGGTCTGGAACTGAATATTTTGTCGACGGTCCAGGTCAACAACGAGCATATTAATTCTGAGTTGATATTGTTGCACCTCGCTTAAGCTAACTGGGCTTGATTGGCCTCACATCGCTTACAAATTCACTTCAGGCCGATGAAGATATTTAATGTCCTCTTAGAAATATTAACGTCTGAAGTTATTCACTGAAGTTGAACGGCGTGTAATATTCGATATATGTAAACGCTCCCGATCAAATTCTGTAATTTTACGATTAATAGACATTAATCACAACAATAGATTCCAAGGCTAATGGCACATTGACCGTAGCTGTCCAATAATAATAATGTCTCTCGGCGCGTTGGTTTTATATTCATTCACGCGAAGCTCTGGAACATTCACCAAAGTTCGCTTACGACAATATTGTCAATCACTAGTATTACATATCAAGGGCGTAGATTTTTTACACCCGATGGGGGGATGATTTTTGCAACCACTTATGTGGACTGTTCAATTTGCAAATTGGTAATCTCTGATTACGTGAATCTGAAAGCTGTAAACATGCAGTCAGAGTAATCTTGTTGCCACAATACTTGGATGCATACTTAGGCCCACTGACTGATACTTACGAAGTGACGAACTATAACTTAGATCGAAAAGCTTAGAAGCACGCCTATGTTAAAGATGTACATTTCGGCTACTGAAAAAGCCTACACCTAGGCCTAATTATGTAATCCGATTGGTAAGAACACGAGAATCACAAGAACAAACAAACAATTTGTAGGCCTGTGATGCAATAAAACAATTCAACAGACCAAACTGTAGGAGGAGATGATTGTATGCACCATACCCCCACCTAAAATGAAGGGGGGATGTATACCTTCCATCCCCCAGGATCTACGCTCCTGTTACATACACGCGTAATATATTGTTGATCCTTACGCACAAGAACGTTCTACAAATTTCGAGAACAGGCGTAACTTGCGTAACACAAAAGTCAAGAATATACATCACATACAAAAAATAAAACTATATACAAGCAAACGTAAGCAGTAAAATAAATGTACAACAGTAAATCTGTCATAATATATACATATATTATGCGTGTATGCAGTTGCGTGGGGGTTTGGCTTAACTCCCTATCTTTGCGATGTAAACAAATTATGCTTTTATGGTTCTGGTGCAGCTGCGCATCGCACTTAATGTTTTCCACGTAGTTTACATTCTTCTGTGGAAGCACTAGCACTTTTTGAATTGAAATAATTGCATGCCCTCCAGACTCCGTAATATCAGTATGTCTTGCATCAGATTGTACTTTGCAAAATATGTGTTGGCTTTTAATTTCACAAATCACAACCCCTCCTCTTTCAAACATTCTGCATACGGGCCTGTATATAGTATTTGTTATTTGTAGTTGTGTCTTAATTAGTGGCTCTTTGGTATTGATTAATACAACCTAATGAAGGAATTGTTATTGTTTCTTGAACAAAAGCTACACGTTAGATAATCTGCGCTCTTTACACCGCAAGAATTAAAACCCGAACTTTAGAGTTTTAAGGTCGTAAGCTAACTCCTGACTAACCGGGGAACAAGTGAAGAAATAAAGAATTACTTATAAATAAGGCAAACTTAGGAAGCCATAATTTCTGAAGCTATTTCACTAGGAAGATTAACAACTTTATCAGATACAAAATGATTAAACCCTATAACCCGATCGTTTTCGAAAAGTAGTCTCTGGGAAGAAGAAAGGTCCACCTTTCGAAAGTGTTCGCGTTATAAGGTTTTTAATTATGTTGTATTAAGTCTTCTTAAACCTACGTGTTTTTCTTACATGAATAATTGCATTATCAGATAGCCGTTCTGAATGTGTAATATATTTTATTTCATGGTAAGAAAAAGTGGCGCTTCTAATCAGCTGACAAAAACTTTGAAACAAAAACGTATCTATTCTTGGTACTTGTCCTAAATATGACACAAAGCGTCAAAGCTAAATTATAATATCAGCACGTATAAACGTTGGGTAATGCCTCCATTAAGAGAGCTGACAACGCAGCTTTTCGACAGCTGAACTAGCGGTTCGCAATATTATCTAAACCTCTGGATTATAGTGGTAGTTGATGGTAAGATTTAGTCACGTGCACATTGTGATTGGTTCCCCAAGTCAATCTGGATATATTGCGTACATCGGCCAAGTAGGTCAATGTTCTTCACCACATGAAAAAGAAAAAAAGGATTACACTTCAGAAGAAAAGCATCGAAAGTTGTCAAAGGTGTGTCCAACGGATAAATGAAATTTAGAATAACATTATAGATTTGTTTATTAATACTATTACGTACAATAAAGTTCCGAAATCAATTTAAAGCATAAAACGTACACACGGTATAGTGTTAATTTGTCTCCTCATCGAAGACAGGTAGAATTTAACAAAGGCTTAAGTATTGTTAGGCAAGACAAGTGGACTTACATATTTTGGTGTCTGCGGTTGTAAATCTTTTATATTATTCTAGAAATCCTATATCTAAAGAAATACTATTAGGATAAAAATATTAATTTGACTGAAAATATTTAGCGGGTCTCTGCTAGGACGAAACATTCGTGAAGGTGAAGATAAAAAATATAAAGGATTAGTTTAATTGTGACACGTACTTCTAATTTAAATAACAACTTACGTGAAGAAAAGGGAAGTCATTCTATCACATTCAACACCAGTAGTACGTTTTTATTATAAGCTAGTTTACCTTTAGAATCAAACAGGCGTTGGCGTTTCCTTTAAGCAAAGTCACATCGGGCTATTTGCTGAATCCACCGAGGGGAGTCGAATCCCTGATTTTAGCGTTATAAATCCGTAGACTTACCGTTGTACTAGCGGGGGGCAGATTCAAACAGAAGTCAACGCTAATTGTGCACTGAAATAGTATTGTTTGTTTGTTTTCGAATTTCGCGCAAAGCTACACGAGGGCTATCTGTGCTAGCCGTCCCTAATTTAGCAGTTTAAGACTACAGGGAAGGCAGCTAGTCATCACCACCCACTGTCAATTCTTGGGCTACTCTTTTACTAACGAATAGTTGGATTGACCGTCACATTATAATAACTTCACAGCTGAAAGGGCGAGCATGTTTGGTGTGACAGGGATTCGAAACGCGAACCACGGATTACAAGCCAAGTGCCTTAACCACATGGTCATGCTGGGCCTACTAAAATAGTAATCGAAGGCTATATTATCACAGAACATATAGAAACTACCTGTAATCCCTTACTTTTAGGCCCGGCATGGCCAGGTGGGTTAAGGCGTACGACTCGTAATCTGAGGGTCGCAGGTGAGTTTTTGTTGTAGTTGTTTGTTTTAATTGATGTCAATCACAAAAACTACACAATGCGTTATCTGTGCTCAGCTCATACGGGTATTGAAACCATAATTTTAGTGTCGTAAGCCTTCAGAGTTACCCCTGAGCCATTGAGCGGCAATTTGGAAATTCAGAAGTAATACGCTTAAAAACAGAATAATAATTAACAGAAAAATTACCAAAATCGTGTGGTCCAGATTGCTTTTCAAAGGTTCCTGGAAAATGTGCTTGTTTGGCAGAGCTTCAATATGGGCTACGTGCGTTGAGTCAACTGCAGATACAAAACCATGAATTTCAGAGTTATAAGCCCTTGCATTTTCCGTTCAGCCTTTCGGAAGTATGAAAGGAGTGAATAGTTTGAAATAATTATTAGAAAACTACCGCAGTTTAAGGAGTGATAAATATGGTGTAGATAAACAGTTGGAGACAAATATGAAATAATATGGTAACTTCGGTAGTAATAATTAAACCAGGAATAAATAGCTTAAAATAATGAACAAAGCCATGTGGTAACTTCAGTAGTAATAATTAAACCAGGAATAAATAGCTTAAAATAATGAACAAAGCCATGTGGTAACTTCAGGAGTTGTGTTTTTAATGTAGGCCTTTTATTATTCTTTCAGCATTGGGTTTTTACGTAGCATGATAGGTTGGTTGGCTTAATTGCTAAAACTTTCTTGAATTTTTTTTATAAAATAATTTGATTAGTATCAAAATCAATGTTAGGCTAGAGTATATTTATGATGGATGTTACAGAGTCTGCTGCAGTAGATTGACTGACTATAGAATTAGTGTTTAGTTAATGAGTTTGTTTGTTGTTTCCAATCATGTCAATTTGATTAATATGGAGATTGTGTTTCGATGAAATAAAATAAGATAGGAAAGAAAATTTTATAAACACCAGAGAATTTATCAGAGAAGCGAAACTGTTCTGCAAGCGTCCACTTAAGCCTATCAGTTAGCACTAGCAAAGTATCTATGTTCTGTTAGCATAATCTTTAAGCCTATCAGTGAAAGTTAGTAAACTAGCGGAAGAGATTGTAGTAAAATAAAACGTTTTTTTTTCTGGTTTTGCAATATTTTACCCGAATAACGCAAAATAATCTCTCAACAACACAAAAGAAACAGTAAAAATAAATAGCTGAAAACCATTAACAAAACCGTGTGGCAAATTCAGGAGCAACGTGCTTAATAGAAATAAATAAATTTAGTTTATTTTAAAGAAAATTAAAGCTAGTTGCTAAAGAAAAGTCCAAATAACAAATAAATATTTATGAATGTGATTAAGTTAACAGAGCCACCCAAAATAAATAGGCAAAAACACAATGACGTTAATTTAAGATTATTTCATCAGTAATTTTTTTAGCATTTTAAAACATCTACATAAGAATAACAATCTTATTAAGAGTTTTGTTTATGTATGCTATATTAACCCATCTTTTGTACAAGCTAGCTATTGAAAATTACTGTTGATGGATAATAACTTATACGATTTCAATTCGAAATTTCGTGAATGTAAGATATATTCTATATTAACCTAACATAGTTACACACCGCCTAGTGTTCTTTTTTCCTAAGGTACAAACAAGAATGTTTGAGATTTCCTTAATTTTGTGTTCCAAACGTTCAGACATCATGGTTAAATAAAGATGTCTCATGAATGATGTATGAAAACTCTTTCCGAGAACGTTCGTTGACAGATGTAAGTGCTTAATCCGAGTATGAGGATCGTTGTGAGTAAAACAATAATAACGTGATGAGGTTCTTGTACCATTTAACCATCAACTCTCACATCAGTCCAAGAAGGCCAAAGTAAACATTCTAACACTAGTCGTGCATCACGACTTTTCCGCTTGTCATGGAAACAGCTGATAACTGTGGTACAGAGAAGATGAATGTTGGTGCATGAAATATGTTAACTATGTATCGTATTTCTTATACCGAATTGACGTAAAACGAAAAGTTTATTTTTGAAGTACATTGTTATTTATTTTGGAGAAAATAAACTACACTTCATACCTCAAAAATCTTGCAGCGATCAAGTAAACAAAAAACATTTAAGTAAATTACCTTAGAAACGACAACAAATTAATTGAATGTAATATATATTTTGCTTTGAATTTTATCAGGGTTTTTCTGTCACATTACTGGGAAACTGCATAGTTCATAGAACTGATACTGAATATTCCTTTCCCTTTCAAACATTTCGTAAATATTAGTATTTACAAGATGCATCGAAACTAAGTTGTTTTCCATGTAACATCTTTAGAGTGATATATAGTTGGCGGAAAATTGATTTTTGCTGGCTTATTGTTTACTGCACAAATACTTGTTTGCATATGAAAAATGTGAATTCATTCTTGTTAATCTGATACGATAAATCAAAATGCACGTTTTCCTGGTAAAATTAAATTGTGGTGTCTTCAAATGAACTAATCCGTGTTTCTGTTACTAATTAAATACATATTTTAGCACACATTACAGTTCGACCTCCTGATGCTTTTTCCATTGAAAATCACACTCAAAAATAAGTTCGAGGACATTGACAGCGAAAGTCAGTTATGCATTTTTTTCTTTATATAATTAGTATAACGTCCGAAAACATTGTTAACTGAATTAATGAAATAATACATTCTAATCTTCAAAAGTAAGACCATAAGCAAATAATTTAATTAGTTACACTCATTACCGGGTTGGTTTTTAGTTTTGATCTAAGCAGATTGTTAGATTACTTTTATCACAAGGTAATATTAATGAGAAGATATTTTTTCCGCTCCAGTAACTAGCTAACTTGTATCCTATTCAAATTAAGCATAAAAAACAAAAAAATGCAGGCAACATTCTATGTTCAGCTTCATGTGCATTGTTGGTAAACACACGCTTTCCTCGTGTAAATAGTCCTTCGTATTTATTAACTTTATCTGAATATAAGTAGTTTCTTAATTCGACACACTTATTTCGATCGTTTGATTTCTTTATGAGCTTTGTTTGTTTAAGTTGCCCCCTAGTGGTACAGCGCTATGTCTTCGGACTTACAATGCCAGAAAACTATATATTATCAATATTTCTTTTTATTGACTTAAATACGACTTTTATTTCACTCTAAAAAATTATAATACTACCGTAAGATCCATGTTGATTCCTTTTTCACATAAAATAACAACCACAAATAAAGATGTTCGACAGAAACTGTATTGCAGACTGAATCTGTTTTATTTTACTATGAGTGAGTTGAAGTAAGTAGTTAAACCTGATATCAAAATATAGCGAGTGGTAATCATTACTAAACAAGAACTAAATCAAAGTTAACAAGTGCACAGGACAAGAGACAGTACTTTTCTTACTCAGAACTTCGCAATATTCGGATTGTCTTCATGTCTCGGCCAGGTCTGTCTGGATACAAAAACTAACATGGTGTCATCTCTCCCAAAGTGCACGTGCTACCCTCGTTACTGTGGGTCATTTTAATAGAAAATGAGGAATGGTTTTACGTTCACAAGGTATCATCTGAACTGTCAATAGAAAATATCGCTTTCTACGTCTAAGAAATTTCATGTGAAATCTACCGAGACCGTTTTTTTGTTCATTTTATTGAATTTCGTGAAAATCTATTGGAGAACTATTTGCGCTAGCCATACATAATTTATAAGTGATAACCTACAGTTAAAAACACCAACTCGCAAAACCTTGGTTACTCTTTTTCAATAAATTGTGAGAATGGTCGAACATTATAACATCTACACAGCTAACAGGACGAGCGTGTTCGCTCACACGATTCGAACCCACAACCTGCGAATTTCGAGTGGAGTGATCTAACCATCAGGCCATACACAGCTAAACGCCACATAATTCAGAACAATAAGTACTTAGATCGAAAGTAATTTAGCCACATTCTATGATTAGCGCTCAATCATTTAAACTACGCGTACACACACGCTAGAATTGTGTATGTAAGAAACTATTTCAAAAGTCTTGATAAAAAGAAATGTTTCTTTGCCTGCAGTAAGAAAGAGAGGAAGTATTTGATATGCCCTACACACCATATTGTTACAGGTTCGATTTCTTCAAACTATCACTACAAAGATGTGTTGATTTATTACATCAAATATTTCTAGCCACCTTGTTTGACAGGATTGTTTTCATTAATTTAGGGTGTGTGTGTTTTTTTTCTGATAGCAAAGCCACATCAGGCTATCTGCTGAGCCCACCGAGGGGAATCAAACTCCTGATTTTGGCGTTATAAATCCGTAGACTTACTGCTGTACTAGCGGGGGCATTAATTTAGGGGTAAACTTTTAGTCCTGATATATATATACACATGGATACCTTATTTGTGATCAGAATTTGTTAATGACGTAACACAAAGTTATGCATACATTTCGTAATACTTTGAATAATCAGTGACATGTGTAGTACGCATTAACTGGATATACGGTTATTCTCATTACTTAATGATACTTTAAATAGTCGCTGACATATGTAGTACGCATTAACTGGATATACTGTTATTCTCATTACTTGATGATACTTTCAATAGTAACTGACATATGTAGTACGCATTAACTGGATATACTGTTATTCTCATTACTTAATGATACTTTAAATAGTCACTGACATATGTAGTACACATTAACTGGATATACTGTTATTCTCATTACTTAATGATACTTTCAATAGTAACTGACATATGTAGTACACATTAACTGGATATACTGTTATTCTCATTACTTGATGATACTTTAAATAGTCGCTGACATATGTAGTACACATTAACTGGATATACTGTTATTCTCATTACTTAATGATACTTTAAATTGTCACTGACATATGTAGTACACATTAACTGGATATACTGTTATTCTCATTACTTAATGATACTTTAAATTGTCACTGACATATGTAGTACACATTAACTGGATATACTGTTATTCTCATTACTTAATGATACTTTAAATAGTCACTGACATATGTAGTACACATTAACTGAATATATTGTTATTCTCATTACTTGATGATACTTTAAATAGTAACTGACATATGTAGTACACACTAATAAGGTATATTGCTATTCTCATTACCTAACCATCAACTTGGTTAGTGCAAAAAATCATAATGAACAGTGTTTTATCCTTACGTAAATATTTTATATGGTGGCATGTGTTAAATTCAACCACTTTTTTATAATGTTATAATGTGTCTAATCAGTTTTCTTAACAAAATACGTCAGCTGTATTTAATAAATCATCTATCTCCGATTTCATTAGACATCTTTAAAAATTAAAATTTACATGTGTACAGTTTATGCATTCCTACTAAATATCCTTGTATCAATGTGTGGTATATCATGTCTTCTAAGCGATGACTGTAACAGCAAACAACGTCAATTGTTTTTATGAAAACACGAATCTGTGATTATTGCTTAATATTGGTAAATATAAAAATTACACTTTTTTTACACATTTTCTTGTGTAGTAATAAATTGGTCTAAGGTATATTCCTCGAAAATGGACCGAAGACCTCCTGTAGGGGTCACTTGTTTTAACCATTCGCTTCATTCTGTCAGTCAGTCAGTAAATATTAAAATTATATCACATGAAGGACTCTAAACTTTGTAATTTCTACTGTCATGACGTCAATAAAACTTGCGCACACCACGAATCAGGAAAAGAATCATGTACTCTGTAAGCTATAACATGACATATGAACTTCAAAAGCAAGAAATAAACATATTTGTAATTCTTTATTGTCGTTTTATTTACTCTTGAAACAGAACACTTTCTAGAACCCTGCTGATGTACATCTAGTTATGTACGTTGGCCCTGTATAGCATTTGTGGGTCTAATTTAGCAGTATATGAGTTTTATATAGTATAGAATATATTTATATTCTACATAATTACGAAAGGAATTCATGTTAGCAATATTTCTGTAATTAGTTATTGCTATCATCAAGGACTTTTAATATTTTTCTCAGAACTTATAACACCTTACATATACATATATACATATAACACCTTACATATACATATATCGTGACAAAATTTAGTATTACATTGACTCGTGAGGGTGTCATATGTAATTCTGTGGGGCCGGGGTGTCATGTTTTATTAGTTCGTGGTACTTGTTTCCCCCGACCACGGTTCTCGTCTCTATACTTTGTAGGATATAATATAATTGTATATAAGACCACTGAAGTTTTCTTAACAAAGAATAAAAGAAGCAGTTTTTCAATATCATTTTAACCCTATAAAAAATTAAAAACTCGCAGTCAAAAAAGGTGCGTAATGTTTTAAGTATTTTATCAACAAATCACGTTAAATTTCTATATTATTAGGTAATTTCAACGTTTTTATGAGTTAGGTGTTGTTAATTATTAAGTATTATCAGCGTATTAAAAGCTGATCTGTTTAAATTGACTGAAAATTCTAGTTTCAATATGTGGTTACGTTGTCAGGTTATTTTAGCTTGTGTTATAAGTTCTTTTCAACTCTCTTTTTATTATCTTTAATAAATCATCATATTACATTCACTTTATGACAAGCTGATGCGAGAACTTTTTCAAATAATTTTAGTTTCATTATAATTTGCCCCTCCACCGGTGACTCAAGGGTAGATCTCACAGCAACAACGCTAAAATTCGTGTTTCGATACTCGCGGAAGGTAAGTAGCAGATAACCAATTACGTAGCTTTATGGTTAATTGTTTGTTTGTTTTTTGAATTTCGCGCAAAGCTACTCGAGGTCTATCTGCGCTAGCCGTCCCTAATTTAGCAGTGTAAGACTAAAGGGAAGGCAGCTAGTCATCACCACCCACCGCCAACTCTTTGGGCTACTCTTTTACCAATGAATAGTGGGATTGACCGTGACATTATAACGCCCCCACGGCTATAAGGGTGAGCATGTTTGGCGCGACAGGGAGTCGAACGCCTTAACACGCTTGGTCATGCTGGGCCCAGCTTTATGGTTAATAAAACAACAAACAATAATTGTATGTTGATCTGGTTAAATGTATCGTTAAGTATGTTATGAAGCCCCGCATGGCTCATGCTCGACTCATAATCTGAAGGTCGCGGTTTTGAATCCCAGTACTACCAAACGTTATAACTGTACTCTCAATCCCACTATTCATTGGTAAAAGATAGCCCAAGAGTTAGCGGTGGGTAGTGATGACTAGCTGCCCTCCTTTTAGTGTTGCACTGTTAAATTAGGGACGGCTAGCGCAAATGACCCTGCTGCAGCTTTGCGCTTAATTCAAAAACCGAACAAACAAACCTTGTTTTGATTTCTTTATAATACATTGCCTGTTATATCCATCTCTGGTATGATCTGTCTTTGGTAAATTATCGGGTATTATCAAAGTCATTTTAAGTACATCTAGTGAAATTTTCAAGTCATTTTACTGTCATTATAAATTTGTCTGGGGATATTCTCTCTTGTAATTTCATTTTTATTACGAGTTGATTAGGAACGTTTTCAGATAGTATCAGCTTTGACGTGTTTTGTCTTAGCAAATTTCTGAGATTATTTCGTGCCTTGCAAGAACGTTCTTGTGAACATACGTATTAAGTTTACAACAATAGTTCGTAACGGACATAAGATTTCCACTAATAAAATGATTTATTTTTAGTCCAGAACTCAAATAACAACAATAACACAATAACAAAGGCATTGCTAAGAATGAAAGAAATGTTAATTTTAATATTAACTGTGAACATAACGATAAAATGAAGTCAAAATTTACTGGAGAACAAGCTTAAGATAGCTTGACTAACTCGCTGTAAGAAAACATGTACGAACAATAGGTTCTATTAGGTTCCAATAGAAAGAAAAATAGCAAACAAGATTTACAAAAAAGTCTTTACTCTATCTAGTTAGAAAAGAATCTAGCTAAAAAGTTCAAAAATATTCTCAAAGTTCATATTTTTTAGGCAACTGCCAAGCAGAAAACTGGAAGATTAGTATTAAGGAGTATCAATGCTCCGCACGACAGCTGTAAATTGCTTCCATGGCTGCATACGATACAGAAAATAACACCGATGATTGAACTGGTACAGAACCTCGACTGTATTTGGCATTTTTCAAATTAGAATTTAAAAAGGAAACCTGCGTAAATATAAGACATTTACTACAGAGGGGTGACATGTGTTTGTATACCACAACCCCCTTCTCCGTTACCTTGAACTTGGCCTGAAGCCAACTTTAATTTATGTAGAACACCAACCTTAAAATCAAAATGTGGTGTTGTGGCTTTGTGTGCAAGTTAAAACCTTTTGTCAAACTGGACACTGATGTAACAAAATGGCATGAAACACATAGTATGATAATATATTGTACGAACTAAGTGGGCCCGGCATAGACAGGATTTTCCATGGTCGCGGGTTCGAATCCCCGTCGCACCATACATGCTCGCCCTTTCAGCCATCGGAGCGTTATAATGTCACGGTCACTCCCACTACTCGTTGGTAAAAGAGTAGCTCAAGAGTTGGCGGTGGGTGGTGATGACTAGCTGCTTTCCCTCTAGTCTTACACTGCTAAATTAGGGACGGCTAGCACAGATAGCCCTCGAGTAACTTTATGCGAAATTAAAAAACAAACAAACAAACTAAGTGCATAACATGGTAACATATTCCACGAACTAAGTGCATAGTTTATTTCTTAGTTGTTCATTTGAGGTATGAATAATAATAAAGAATAAAATACAAATAAAAAAGAGAGTTAAGTCAAAATTCAAAACTAAATAGTTTTAGTAAAAGTAGAACCTAAAACATTACAATGCAAAAACTAAAGCCCTCAAATGTAAAACAACGATGTGTGTGTGTATTTTCTTTTAGCAAAGCCACAAAGGTTATCTGCTCAGCCCACCGAGGGGAATCGAACGCCTGATTTTAGCGTTGTAAATCCGGAGACATACCGCTGTACTAGCGGGGGGCTAAAACAACGATATAGAATGAACTCATTAAACACATAACATTCGTGAACAAACAAACATTAATTAAAAATAAAAAAGAAAGTCATAATTACGTAATTAAATACATATGTCCATGACTACTTTGCTCAATTCGGCTACGGCCTGGCATGGCCAAGCTCGTAAGGCGTGCGACTCGTAATCCGAGGTCGCGGGTTCGAGCCCGCGTCGCGCTAAACATGCTCACCCTCCCAGCCGTGGGGGCGTATAATGTGACGATCAATCCCACTATTCGTTGGTAAAAGAGTAGCCCAAGAGTTGGCGGTGGGTGGTGATGACTAGCTGCCTTGCCTCTAGTCTTACACTGCTAAATTAGGGACGGCTAGCACAGATAGCCCTCGAGTAGCTTTGTGCGAAATTCCAAAACGAACAAACAAACAATTCGGCTAATAAAATCCGATTTTTAGCACAAAACGCCCTCAGAATTACCGCTACGCCATCAGGGGCCCATAGCTAATTAACAAATGATGTATTTATTCAGGTGTGATATATAAATTACAATCACATGGGAGTGATTGTTTGTTTTTTGGAATTTCACACAAAGCTACTCGAGGGCTATCTGTGCTAGCCGTCCCTAATTTAGTTGTGTAAGACTAGAGGGAAGGCAGCTAGTCATCACCGCCAACTCTTGGGCTTCTCTTTTACCAACGAATAGTGGGATTGACCGTCACATTATAACGCCCCCACGGCTGGGAGGGCGGCATGTTTGGCGCGACGGGGATGCGAACCCGCGACCCTCAGATTACGAGTCGCACGCCTTAACACGCTTGGCCATGCCAGGCCCATGGGAGTGAACAAACAAGTTTTGTGTTATCTTACAAGACACTTTTCTTTCTTGAAGTGAGTGTTTAAACTGTTTCTTTCCTGATTTATACAGTGTTTATAAAGTTGAACGACAGATTATTTTAGACAATGAAAACCAAAGTTACGAGTTCCTCTCAAGATGCAAGTTTTCATTACATTAATGTTTGTATTCTTAAGTGAATAAACTTATTTACTTGACATAAAAATGTGAGCTGAAAAAAAATTCCCCTCCGTCAACTTATGGCTTACCCTATAATCATGCATAAATGGAACTTTTAAAATACAAAAACAATACAATAATTCTTTAAATAAAATTAAAAAGGAAAGTTATATACAACATTTATAATACATAACACAATAATGTTCTGGGACTGCAATCGAAAATAGATCTACAGAGACAAATGTTTGAAAATAGCTATACGAAATACAGTGATAAAAAGGTTACTAAAACGAATATAAAAAGTACATTTATCTTCATCTCCATAGCTCCAGTTGGTTTGCTTTCAAATGGTTAAAAGACAATTCAGAGACGTCCTCTCTAATGGCATACATTGGATCACATTTAACTTTACCTTAGTTCCCGTTACTTCCTGTTTAAACCAACATTTATATTCTGTTATCATAACCAGTACTGCACAGTGATGCGATATCTAAAGATCGTCAAAAACTTCACTTAGGCACGTGTACTTGTATACTGTTCTAGTACATGTCGTTTAATATTTCATGGTTTCACCACAGAACTACAGTTCACTTGGTACAGAAGCTATATTCAGAATTAACTTCTTTTGAACATCTCAACCTAAAATGCTGACATTCGAGCCAAGATCAGTGATAACCAATCTTAGAACAGTAATTTAGAGTTAAGCTATTCCATTCACTGCAAAGCTATCACCATTTGTGAGGGAAAATTCTGGTCAAGGTGGTGATTTGCAAGATAGAGAGAGGCTAATGCAGTGCAGAATTAAGTGAGTTCTGTACTAAGTTCCTTGTATTAACTAAAACCTCTAACACACGCCCACGTACGTTTACAAAAGTTATGCTCAGTCCGTAGATATTAAACTAATCACCATATCCAAAGGGTCAAACAAATGTCTGATCTTTTCGTAATCCATTAACAGATGTGATTCAGATCTACCTAGTTTAAAGTAACAACAGTTACACTCTGTTTACTTTTATTCAGTGTATTCGATGATAGGCTTCCTTGTAGTCTTAGGGAAAAAAACATGTATGTCAACAATGGCTAAACTGTCACCAGTTGTAGCAAACACGTCTCATTTCTATCTTTTTATCTCTCTGTGGATCAAGATGTTCCATCTAAATCATTGTCATTGCTAAATCAGCAGATTCAATCTATCTTTACTAGTCTAACGGCATCCATTCAGATTCAACTGAGTAATCATATTGTGTCTATTGGTTGATGCTGTCTCTTATAATAAGGGGTTAACTCATTGGCTGAGAAGGATTGTTATACTCAAGTATCTTAGTATTAGTACTTTATACCTTGTTGTTGCTGTCCTACGTTCACTTAAAGCGTTATGTCTTTAATGACCGAGCTTATCAATCAGCATATTTTCAGAGTCATCTGCTGCCATTCTGGGTGAATTTTATAGTGTAAGCATTACAGTTCTTCTATATATATAGTTAAATTAGTATGGGCATCACGTTTATGAACCTTACATTTCACGTGGTAGATAGTCCTATTCTTTACCATATTGAAACGCTGATGAAACAGTTATAATGGCCTCCCAACTGCAGAATTTATCAGGTTCTCTAATTCATGGCTTCTAATGATGGATTACCAAAATTAAGGAGCAATGTCTGGGCTACTTGGTTTTCAGACAACTAGCTGGAGGAAACTACTTAAAGAAATAATCAAAATCTTCGTTTACTAAACCCTGAAAGGTGGAAGTACTCAACCATCCGCCATTAATGTCATCCAGTGTCAATAATTGTAGAGCCAGTATTAACACAGACACCGATACCTCACTAATAGCTGGAATTTGCGTGTTCTAACGTACAGCTAGTTTTCTTTCATGTTGCTGTGGCAGCTCCCACCCTGGTAACTCAAACACAGGTTCATTTTGATGTAAGAAACTAACAAAGCACTCCTCTTCACCAAAAGATTTTTCCATGATTCAGAGGTGAGACACAATAGAAAACTCACTACCAGAAAGTGGTTAGGAGCACATTTAGCTGTTTACAAGGGCCTGTCTAGCATGGCGCTACAGGACTTTTTGATGCTCAGTCTACATATTATTCCATGAAGTGGTCTCATTGTAACCATGGTTAGCTACCCCTTATTTGAAGAGGTCTCATTGTAACCATGGTTGGTTATCCCTTATTGGAAGAGGTCTCACTGTAACCATGGTTGGCTACCCCTTCTTGACGAAGTTTCATCAAAGTTCTCGGGCTTGGTTCGTCTGCCTAGTAATAATTGTTACTGTTGGTAAGTCTGGATATGCTGAGTAAAAAATCTAATTTTTGATGTACCATGTAGGACTCGCCATTCAATATAGAACTTCTGTGAGTCAACTGGAGGCTCTATAATCACATCTTCAGATCCCTCTGGATTTAAGTCTTAAGTGTTATAAGATTGCAAACATCTCTTGGATCTTACCTCACCATGAGTACACGAGGAAAATAATTTAAGATCAATAGCACAATTCACCTACCAGCTCTGCAATAACTATACTCTAGTCAGAACACCAAGTTCTTCCTCAGTTGAATTAAGCTGTGGTGTATCAAAGATGAATCAAACATGCGCAGTTTGCTAATTTTCCCACCAAAAAGATGTTTATGACTTACGTATTTGGAAGGATTGGTTTACTGATTTGTTGTAGATGATTTTAATAAAACAAGACATGATATAAAGCTGAAATAAAAACACACCCTTAATATTCTGTAGAAAGAAAAATAGTGAATGGCCAGTCATATTAATGGACAAATAGTTGGTTTGCTATTTAAGGGCTGTGGATTTGAAACATGTTCGCCCTTTCAGACGTGAGGATGTTAAAATTTGACGGCCAGTCATTGGTAAAATAGTAGCCTAAAAGATAGCAGTGGATGTTTCTTACTAACTGCCTTCCCTCTTGTCTATCACTGCTAAATTAGGGATAACTGGTGCGGATAACTCTCATATGGTTTTGCGCGAAATTTCAAACTGACCAAACCTCTCAAGTCAGAAACAAATGTGGCAGAATATACGAAAACTGTTCTCACAGTTTAAATTCTATCTGTAGCTGGCTGAACAGAATATGTAATCACAGTATTCATAATTATTTCTGCTTCATACAACAGCCGTAGAGCAGTCTCAATATACAAGACACACAAACTATTCTGCAAAAGAGTAAATAGCTTCAATGACTAAAACTTGCTACTGAAAATAACTCCGATAAAATCGATACAGAAACTCGATCTAATTTAGGATATTCCTAATTAGAACTTCAGATGAACTATAAGAAAGTACCACACACAAATACATACTATAGGAGAATGACATACTAAGTATTTGCGTACCACAAATGAGCAAGTGCAGATCCTAACCCTTGGTCACAATCAGGGAGGGCCTCAGTCATTCTTTAGCACCAGGAAGACTTTAGTAAATGGTACCTCATAACGATAAGAAAACTCAGAACATCAGGGGCCATTCTATGTATGATACCCAGGATGACTGCTCAGTTTGTCCAAGAGGTAGGACAGCCAATTATCACAAAACGCCTTTTAGCTTTCACCTGTCCAGATACGGTTGCCATCGCGACAGAAAGTAATCTGTTGTTGTACGACATGAGGGTTCTTATAGAATGGACAGTCAGGGTATTTAAATTATACCTTTTACAGCTTTAAATTTTATTTTATCTTGAATAATGCTATCCTGTAATTTGATCAAGATGCTATCATGCCCGATAGTAAAGTATTTGTAATGTATTTTTAAGAATTTTAAACCATATTGACCTTATATATTGTTCCTTGAATAGAAAAACAAACACTTATGAACAGTTTATGTTTGGAAATATAAAATCCAATTTTTATATCGGTATGAAGTAAAACACTCAACATTATTTTCTTTTACAAGCACGAATATTCCTGAACATTTTGAACAATAAACCTAACTTTTCTTACTCGAACTTATTTAAACAGAACAGGAAGGGACTTGTGTGCCAAGTGATAATGTTCCATTTATTGCTGTGAAGTAAACTTAAAGTTATCAGACACATCATAAAGGTTAACACTGATTGTACTTAAACTCTTAATCTTAAAACCAGCTTTATTACTTCTAATACTTTTCATCACATTTTAGATCAAGTAAAAAATAATCTTAAACCTAGATAGAAATTAAAATTCATTAATATAATCGATAATTAACAACGAAAATTTGTTGTTCAGTCCAGAGTTACACAATGGGCTATCTTGGCTGTGCCCACCACGACTACCAGATTCAAGTTTTAGCGTTTAGACGCTGAGGAAGGGAGTAAAACCGTGTTTTGTCACATAGTGTGCAATTTTCTGAAATTTAAATTAGTTTCTAAAAATTGTATAAAATGTTCATGAGGTAAAGAACTGGATGTTTGTTTTAGAATTTCGTAGAGAACTACAGTTATCTAATTTTAATCTATAAACCAGAGGAAAGATATCCAGTCAACAACACTCTCCGTCAATTATTGAATATTTCTTGTTTCATTAGAAAGTGGAATTTTACTGCCACCCTGAAAACGCACTCATAGCTCTAAAGTGTGGAGCACATTTTCGAGTTGCGAACCACTAATCCTCCTAGCATGTTAACCCTGGGATATTTTACATGATTTGTGTTTTGCTTTGAAAGTCAATTCAACTACTTGTTGAAGAGTAGTTTTGTGGATGGTAAGTGTTGCTGACTGTCTGATCTCTCTCTCTGGTCAGTTTCTCAAAACTATGAACGAATGTGACAAGGTCTTGTGGGATATGTTTAGTTCATATGCCGCACAAGAACTTGGTGTATCTGACTACACTGTTTAACCCTTTTGTCGCGTAAGGTGCTTTTAGGCTAGCAATTCCAAAAACCAACTTTTCAGTTTATTTCTTCTAAGGTTTATACTAAGCTAATAAAACAAAACAAATCATTCTAGCACAATTAAAAAATAACTAGAATGAGTGATAGCTGAACAAAACATGTTAATTGTTAAAAGATTTAACTTCCTGTTACTTTTCTGGTTTCTTAGGCTTAAGTACTAACGTTGGTTTAATTCATATATCTTTTATAAAAAAAAACACTTGATTCTTTCTTTCTGTGAAATTTTTATTAAAAACCTTTCGGTTTTGAAACTCTAACCAATTCTGAAACATAAACATTTACTTAAGATATATTTGCCAGAGGAAGCAGTGTTTGTTTTCCACTCGGTCAGCTCTCTTGTCAGTCCGGGTTAATGTTCAGTGATTCCTACTTAGAGTATTAAAACAACATTTAATTATTAAAGATTTCAAACAATCTAGAGAAATTCAAAATTTATATTAGTTGCTCGATACAACTCGCAATATTTTTCTAGTTTAAAATAAAACACCAAATGATGTAGTTTTATTTAATATTCTCTGGTTCAGTTGTAATCTTGAAGACTTCTAACCCTAAAATCTATGATTCAATCCGCTTGTGATAGGCACAAACACAAACGGCCCATTGTGCAGCGTTGTACTCAGCAGCAAACAAATAAATCCCCTGATAAATATTTTGTTGTTACAACAAACAATGGTAAAATCGCACCTTTATATCACAACATAGAAAAATAATTAATTCTTTGGTATCATTTTCCCACTATCAACTGACACAACCCGAATTTGTCTTTGTCTTTCACTTTCTAACCCACAGCCAGAAGATTGCACCAGTAATATTTTGTTTCCAGTGATTGACAGATACATAATTTCTCCCAGTGTATTCGTTAGAAAGTGATTAAGCATGGAAATAAGAAGAGACACTGATGGAATTGTTTTTATTTGTTATTTTCTTTCTCATTGTTTTAAGGCGTTCGACTCGTAATCTGAGGGTCGCGGGTTCGAATCTCCGTTGCACCAAACATGTTCGCCCTTTCAGCCGCGGGAGCGTTATAAAGTGACGATGAGTCCCACTATTCGTTGGAAAAAGAGTAGCCCAAGAGTTGGCGGTGGGTGATGAAGACTAGCTGCCTTACCTCTAGTTTTACACTGCTAAATTATGGACGGCCAGCGCAGATAGCCCTTGTGTAGTTTTGCGCGAAATTCAAAACAAACCAAACTCACTGTTTCAAATAAGTCAAAGTAAAGCTTGTTTCAATGCATTTCAACTCGTGTAACCAGAGTCTTGGTTGATTCTGGTTTTGATTATTCCAAAGTTAATCTTGGTTTGCTCCAGCTGTGGTTATTCCAGAGTTAGTCATGGTTGGCTCTAGCGTTGGTTATTCCAGAGCTAGTACTGATCAGCTCAGGCTTTGTTTTATTCCAAAGTTAGTATTGGTTGACTAGCTCTTTCGTTATTCCAGAGTTAATCTTGTTTGGTTCTGGTTTTGTTTACTTCAAAGTTAAAATTGGTTGTCTCTGGTTTTGTTTACTTCAAAGTCAAAATTGGTTGTCTCTGGTTTTGTTTGTTACAAAGTTAATATTGGTTGGCTGCGGCTTTGTTTATTTCAAAGTTAATATTTTTGTTTCTGGCTTTGTTTATTCCAAAGTTAGGCTTGTTTCTCTTTGTTTGTTCCACCTGTTGAATCTCAGATCAATTCATAATTAGATTTCAACACATTTTTATTCTTGACAATATGGCAACATAATTTGGTCTCTTTAACTCTAAGTGCCTGAATATTTACATTCTAGAATCTTAATAATCAAACAATTTTGATTTACTTCGAGGTTAATGTTATTATATTCTCAACTGGTTTGGGTAAGGAAGTTTATTTCTTATCTCTGATTGGCTTCTATGTAATAACATCCGTAACTGTCAAAAAATGGTGATTGAAAAGGAACTTTAGGATTGCACCTTCAACAGGCAACTCCTTATAAAAGTCACTTACACACTAAAAAGTTGTTGTTGGACGAAAGTATTGTTTTTTATTTATTTTATTTTCGGTGACATAGGGTAATATTTTGTGGGTATATAAAATAACATTTGTCATTAGAGTAACATGCCAACTGAAAAAAAAAAGACAATATATAATTCCCACGACTTTTCTGTTTACTGTTGTCTTTATTTCACAAACGGTCCCTCAGGGGTATAGTGAAGCAAAGAAAAGGCCGTAGAGTAACATACTCGAGCAAGCAAGCACACATTCACACTTACAGCCAACTTTTATCTTCACCATCGCAGTCAATATTTCACCGATCGATTGCTTTTCTGGTTTTCACTGAGAAGCCGTCAACACGGTGCGCGTGTTTGACATCATACTATTGCTCCCCTGTAAATAACTTACACTGACCTCTCTGGCCTCTTAAGAGGCCCAAAATGTAAGTAAACTAATGATATTGTCTGTTAGTTTTATAAACAATTGAATGCTGTTGTAGTTGTTTACACCTAGTGGTTAACTGTGATGTTTTAGTTTAATTATGTACAGAGTTTTAAAATTTAACACGAATACTAAACTGATGGAGTATGTTTGTTTGTTTGTTTTGAATTTCGCGCAAACCTACTCGAGGGCTATCTGCGCTAGCTGCCCCTAATTTAGCAGTGTAAGACTAGAGGGAAGGTAGCTAGTCATCACCACCCACCGCCAACTCTTGGGCTACTCTTTTACCAACGAATAGTGGGATTGACCGTCACATTATATCGCCCCCGCGGCTGAAAGGACGAGCATGTTTGGTGAGACCGGGATTCGAACCCGCGACCATCGGATTACGATTAACGCGCTTGGCCATGCCGGGCCCTCTGATGGAGTAAAGATCGCATTACTGAAGGCGTGACCACATACTCCATCTTCCCTTAGAGCAGCTCTGGCCATTTCGTTATATTTTATAATAATATACCAAAGACTGTTTCTAGTTTAAAACTTTATTGCACGAATTAAAAAGCAGAAATCTCCAAATTTCTCTCCCATATCTACCTTCAATATTTTGACCAAACACGAGATAAGTAAGAAATATAATAATTTACTTCCATTAAGTAAATGTAAACTTGTAAATTAAATAATACGTTTTAAAAAAATAATATTTGACATAAAATACATGTGAAATTAAATTAATTGTAAATATCACAATACTATAAATAGTGAAACTGATAAAGTAATCTTTACCGTTACTTAAAAAGTCATGCACATTTATAATACAGTATAAATGGAAATTAAAATCTGAAAACTATTCTGAACATATTATTTTGACATTTTCTATACACTAGTAAAGGTTTCGTATTATTTCGCGTGCATCGTAGTAACAGCAAGTTGTTGCTATTGTTTTAACAAATATAAAACAGTGTCATCGCGTCCGTTACAAGTAGTAAGTATTCCAGTCAATTCACATAATATAAATATATTTTCAGCCTTTATGTGTTTACCATAGTACATATCCAACATTCACAATGGCGTAATCTCACGACTGCAAAGTATTTCGGCTGATACACATGATATAAACACGTTTATAAACGTTCATTTATTTGCGAACGTGCACATCCAACATCCCAAAACGGGGAGAGATTAAAAATAACGATCCAAATTAACAAACAAAAGCGCACGAGCTGCATTTTCGGTGAATTACACCGATAAAAAACCTATCAAATTTAATAGCCAAACCGTTGACGTTCGTTTATCACGAAAAATGGGAAATAAATAATGAAATTATCTTAACACTCCTACGAAAAGTGGCCTAATAGGCCCCAGAGCAACTTGAAAGGTTATTAATATTAGGCTAATAAATTTGTATTTAAATGAAATTGTCATTTCATTTGATTTCATTTCATATTAGGCCCCACTTTTCGTAGGAGTGTTAAAGTGTAGAAGTCCTAACATGTAGTGTTACATTAAAGTGTAGAAAGCCTAATATACAGTGTTATCTTGAAGTGTAGAAAGCCTAATATACAGTGTTATCTTAAAGTGTAGAAAGCGTAACATGCAGTGTTATCTTAAAATGTAGAGCCCGGCATGGCCAAGCGTGTTAAGGCGTGCGACTCGTAATCTGAGGGTCGCGGGTTTGCATCCCCATCGCGCCAAACATGCTCGCCCTTTCAGCCGTGGGGGCGTTATAATGTGACGGTCAATCCCACTTTTCGTTGGTAAAAGAGTAGCCCAAGAGTTGGCGGTGGGTGGTGATGACTAGCTGCCTTCCCTCTAGTGTTACACTGTTAAATTAGGGACGGCTAGCACAGATAGCCCTCGAGTAGCTTTGTGTGAATTTCAAAAACAAACAAACAAACTTAAAGTGTAGAAAGCCCAACGTGCAGTGTTATCTTAAAGTATAGAAAACCCAGCGTGCAATATTATCTTAAAATTTAGAAAGCCCAACATGCGTTATTATTTCAGAAAATCTAATGCACGGTGTTGTTCTCATAGTATGAATTAAAAGGTTGTGTTGTCTTAAGGTGATAAAAATGTGACACACGTGCTTTTTTCTTGAAGTTTAGAAAATCTAATTCATAGATTTGTTCTCTTAACAAAAAGATCTACATGTGAAGCTTATGTGGATGTATTCATTTTAACGGGTAAAAATCTGGCAGGACATCCTCATCTTAAAGTGAAGACGCGCTAGAAGATGAAGGTAAGCCGACTTAGGGTGGTTGAATATCATTTTCACTCTGACAATCGCGTGACCCTCTTGAAACCTTAATTGTGTTACGTCTTTAGGTCTTCTCGTTATAGCTAAGTTATCTGCTTCATTGTAGCGAGATGTACTTAGCGTGTGTCCTGCAATGTTGGCAAATGTTACACCTAATTCTTATACACATGTAACCTTGTCTACAACGAATGACTGCTTAATCTTGGGAACTAATTCTTTATATCTAAAAACAGGAAACAAGAATGTTCTCAATAAAATTAAAAGCAGAATGTATAACGTATCAAAAATATTTTATTCCACAAAGAGACTCTGAGATATGTGTTAGCTAACACTGAATGGTGTAAGGTGTAAGGTAAAATAACGACAGTTGGGACAGTAACATGTAAAAAAATGTATTCGGCGATTATAGTGACGAAATAGTTTAGTTTCGGTGCGTTTTTAATCCTCATTATTGTTTCATGTAATAAAATATAAGCCATAACAACTATCGAACGCTTTTACTAAAATGTTATTTAAACAAATACTTACCAAACTGTCAAAATGAACAAACTTTTTTTATTTCAGAATTTCTGCGCAAAACTGCAGAGAAAAGGACGCCTTCTCATAGTTGTTTCTAATCTTTAACTGATAGACTAGAAGGAAGAAATGTGATCAGCACCACCTACAGTCAACTTTTGGCTACTTATGTATTAATAAACACTGGGATTTGATCGTTACACGGATGCAAAGTGCGTTTTTTTGCAGGGAAAACTACAAACCATAAACACTTGGATTCATATTACGAGCACTTTAACCACTAGACAAAGCCGTACCATATAAATATAGAAATAAGAGAACAGGAAGTTACAAAGAGAAATATATTTAGCGTATCTTCTAATTTGGTAACGTAAGTTTCATTATCTTTGTGGACAACACATTCGTGAAAGTTATTTATAGAACACACTACGAACAACACATTCGTCAAATGGAAAAACCAATTAGGCCACTCAACACAGACAATACATCTACCAAATAAAAACATACTTAGATATCATACTACAGACAATACATCCACTCAACAGAGTTATTTAGACAGTTCACCTCCGACAATACATCCATCAATCAAAGACCCATGTAGACAATACACAATTGACAAATATATTTTCTTTGGTAGGTTGTGCTTTAGATAACTCCATTTGATAAAATTATTGACTGGTGTGAAATTTCTATATGAATAAATGATTAAAGGAAATACATCGTTATGTTAAACTTAAAACTACTTTATTGTTGGACTTATAAGAGGATAATACTTATAGTTACAACGCTTCTCCAGATTAACCTATCATAATCAGTACAACAAAAGTTGTACTTGATGTTCCTAGGTTAACCTAGTGAAACGTTGTAACTATAAATATTATATTTTGTATTTCCAAACTTTAAATCTTCAGATGAATATTTCAGGAATCCGTTTTGTGTGGTGATTTGTCTAGTGATTTGTATTTCTGAGGTAGTTTTCCAGAACAATTAGGCTACTGGTCTGTTAGTTGTTTAAAGAATACGTGATTTCACGGAAACTTTTTATTTTTGTATTTTGTGTATTTTAAGTGTAACATTTTGGTTCAGGTGCCGGAAATCGTTAAGGAAATTTATCCAGAAATAGGAAAATCTATTTATGGCAAGTTATAAATAGGAATATTAACATGTTTTAGAATTTAGCAGTTGGTAGCTGTAGTGGCAGATATTCATTACTTCATTTAAAGAAACGAAAAAGGAAATTAGTAGAACTTACGTCATTTGTCTCTTTTCTAAATATTGCTATTTCTGTAAGGTTTCGCAAGGAAGATTTTTTCATCTATTAATCATATCGTATACTATGCTTATTCAATAACAGTCTTTCAACTAATCAGACACTACATTCCCTGTGAATAACGTTCATGTTCTAAAATCTTTTTACTTGCATGGGGGCAGAATGGTTTGGTTTTGAATTTTGCGCAAAGCTATACGAAGGCTATATGTGCTAGTCGTCCCTAATTTAGCAGTGTAAGACTAAAGGGAAGGCAGCTAGTCATCACTACCCACCGCCAAATCTTGGGCTACTCCTTCCCAAAGAATAGTAGAATTGACCGTCACAATATAACTCCCCCACGGCTGAAAGGGCGAAAATGTCTGATATGACAGGGATTCAAAACCACGACTCTAAGATTACGAGTCAAGCGCCCTAACCACCTGGCCATGCAGGGCTCCATGAGATTTACTCAGAGATCTAAGATGACCATGCAATTAAGTGGACAATCCCTCCTGAACATTTAAGATATCAGTAATAATTATTTTTCTGGTAAAATATTGATCCTTAAATCACTAATTTATTTATCATTCATTGCCAATTTAGTTTACGTCATATCGACTAGATTTGTACTTCCATTTACCTATCACTTCACTCACCGTAACCAACTGAGCAAAATCATTATATGAATTCTCTCATTTTTTGAGCATAAATACGCAAGAAACCTCAGCCATAATAAGTGAGCTTAACTACAATACATATGGTATACATGTTTAAACGTACCATTACGAACCCTGTAGCTAACAAAGTAATAGTTAATCTAGACTGATCATTTGATTGACAGGCCTGACATAGCCTGGTGGTTAGGGCATTCGTCTAGCAATCTGCAGGTCGCTGGCTCGAATCCTATCACCGAACATGTTCATTCTATTAGCCATAGGAACGTTATAATACGAAGATTGGTAGTGTTGATTAGTTGTCTTTCCTCTATTACTTGAAAATTAAGAACGATTAGCACGTATCGCTCTCGAGTTGCTTTGGGCGAAATTTATTAAAAGAAACAATATGTTTGGCTGTATATCAACTATATGTAATCAATATCATATATTTGTATTAGCATTTAAATCAGGATGTCACTGGATTGGTTACTGACAAATTATGAATCTGTCTTTATCGAATAAAAAAACCCTGTGATTATTCTGACTACGTCTGGTTCTTAAATTGACTTTAGTTGTTTCCGTTATGAGCTTTCCCACATTAAAGTAATTACTAAATACTAAGTTGGTGAACAGCAATGTTCAATTATTACATTCCTTCTGAAAAGAATACATTGTACTTATCAAGTTTCACTAAATTAACCTCGTATATATATGTGCCATCTATATATATATATCATTCAGCCGGTCCTGCTACCTAAAACTTTACGTAAAACAAATATTTGATGTTCTCTACGCTTCTGACAGCACAAACTAGAATAATACACTTTCTGTTTCCTCAGCTATCATCAGTTATCATTTAAACATTATTTTGTAAGTGTCGTGTTTTATTTTGGAATACGTTAGGCTTTAATGGAATTTCTTAAATTTTGGTAGGATTTTCAAATAAATTTTTATTTTTATTTTATGCACTCAATTCGACTCTTTGAATATCATATTTACAGATAACAACAATAATAAGTTTATTTTTTTACACACACAGAAAAAAATAGACACTTATCTGAAGTGCCCCGGTGAGGCAGAGGTAAGTTTTCGGGCTTACAAAGCTAAAAGCAGCGTTTCAATTCCCCTGGGTGGATATGTGTAAGAAAACATACACATACACACTTATCTGAAACTGTGGAAATTTGAAAAAGAAAATGCTTTTTTTTTTTTTTTTTCACGTCGGTACAAAGTTCCAAACGCCCATGGGAATGTTATGTAGAAAGAAATATATGTTGTTATAGTGATGAAAGAGGTAGGATTTTATTTTTGACAAATTATCCTAATAAAAGTAAAGAAACTCTCCCAGCCAATGTTGAACGTCAGCTTAATACAATAACACACACACTCACAAAATGGTTATTGTGTGATAACTCTGTCCCTGTCCACAACCTACAAACTTGCTTCTCTCTAGTGATAAACAGCTTGATAAAAAAAAATAACAAGGTTGTTTACTAGCGATTTGTCTTAAACTGTTTATTGACAAGCACCTGGTGACGTTCTCCTGAAACACATTGATCACGAGCCTTTTATTAACACGTATTGAAATGTGTTTTTGCCATTAATTGTGATTGAGAATTACTTCTGCTATTTGTGTGTTTTATAAACGATAGTACGACGTAAAGTGGAATAAAATTATTTTATTACGATTTACAGCGTTTACAGGAAGGGAGAATGTTGTTAAAACAGTACAACGTTACGACCAGTGATCAAAACTTTGTACTGTTTAAAAAGTTATTTGTTTTGTTGCTGTAAAACTGTAACTTGTAACACGTTGTATTTATAATCGGTAAGCTCAAAGCGGAAGTACTAAGTGAAATAAACTTAAAGTATATTATCATGGTTTCACGTGATCGAGTGAGAAGTTGTCATACTTTTTCCTTAATTGATCTAAGGATCTAATATTTACATGACTTTTAGAAACACTACGTTAATTTTGATTATTACAAGTTTAAATTTTTCAAACGAGGTCATTATAAACTTAGATTAAAACTTTTTTTTTGTTTTAGAAATACGGCACAGTTTACAAGGCATGATTATAAAAGGTTTTCTTCGTTCACTTTATCATAATTAAATATGCTACTAGGTAATCTACAATAACTGCTACTGCATGTGCGTGAAAGACGTACAGGTGTTCTTGAAACACGTGGCATTGCAATCTTCCAGATGCTTCTGTATCCTCATGTAACACACGTAGTAAAGGTGTGGAAATCAGTATATTTTGTGCACTTACTAGTATATTTTTCTATGTTATTATCTAAACCTTAGATGTCACAGTAACCGTTTACTCTCAATATTGCCACTACTTAAATAACAATAGTTAGTTGTTGTTGTTTTTTCATAATATGGCTAATGTTCTCTACAACAAGTGCTCATAAATTAGCTTTAAAAACTTTAATGCGTATTTACTGTCTCTTGTCGTCTGTCAGTTATTATAAGTCAGTGCAGTGGCAACAATACCCTTTAAGAAAACAAAGTCGCCTATGAAGAGAATAATTACTAAGTTAACTATAAAGACGTGAAGTTTTCATTTATTTGTATTGCAGAGTCATATCTTTAAAACAGGTATTGAAATGAAAGTGCCCATCTGAGACAATTTTCAAATCATGTCCAGTTGAAATACTTGAAAAATAATGTAGTAGGTAAAACGGGAGCACTTTTTTTTCTTATAGTCTTCGAAAAAGGCTGACCTTAGCCAAGTGGTTAGCGTGTCGACCTGCGGGTGGGAAAGTCTAAGGTTTAAAATAAGATATGCCGCTAAACATGTCCTGTGAGGACGTTGTAGCTGTTACAGTCACTCATACTGTTGTTAATATGTTAACGACGGATGCTGTTAACTGATTACCCTCTCTTGTATCAGCAGTCGTAAATTAGATATGGCTATGCCTGAACCTTGGATTCTCTAACCTGGCTGTTTACCAGTTGCCTCATATGGTGTAGTTGAAGTCGAAAATACCAATTATCAAATTTTGATTAAGATATTCTCTCAAGCTGATCACAGTTTTCATAGCTATATTTTCGATTCAAAATGATTGGAAATCAATAAGTTAGTTAACAACGATGTGCCTTGTATCACTAGTAAAGCCACTGTTTTCTGATAAAAAATCACCAAATCTGTTCACGTCTTTTAATCACGACTGTTTGCAAATCCAGCTGGCGCTGTTTTACTCAGTTTGTTGTCCTAACAACAATTCCTAACAGCTTGTCTATGTTGTTTTAATAGAACTTATAATTAATAAATTCTACATGGTTTTAAAGCTATAGCCTAAGTTCAGATTGTTTAAGTGAGAATTATCTTAAATTCAAATTCATATTATTTCAAGAAAAACGACCAACAGCTGCTTCAAGTTATTTTATTCAGAACCGTTTTCAACTTTCATTCGTATTATTTTAATTAGGCTAGTTTAAAAACGCAGTTTAAACCAAAATGTATTCAAAACTTCAGTTCAAGTTGTTCTAAACATAATTACCTTATCACCAGTTTACAATTTTCGATGATTCAGCAAAACAAAAACTTACATCAAGAACCGTCTACAAATTGAAATGTTTTAGTATAAAAAAGTTTCATTTTGATTTTTAACCAAAACTATCTACATATTTAATTAATGTTAATTAATAGTTAATTAATTAACTATCTACGTCTCCAGTACATGTAGTTTTAAACTCCAGTTTACCATATCTGAAATATCTAAAGCTCAAGCAATTCAGTTTTAACTTGAATTACCTAAAACTTCACTCCTTCTGGCTTACTTACAGTTCCGACTGCATTTATTTTACTCCATATTATTTATAGTTTAAAGTCATGTTGTTTTAATAATAGAAATACTTAAATCTCTATGCATATTTTTAGAGTCATGTAATTTAACACACTTCGGCCATCACAATCGGCACTTCAAACCAGGCACTTAAACTTCATCTCAAAGAAAAACCATTACATTTCTAAAATAATTTTAACACAACCAACATAAGACTAACATATAATTTAATCCAAAACCTCCGTCTGCAAAGATTTTAATCCATAAAATTAATTTCACTGAATAAACGGTTTTGTTTTTCGTATAGGAGTTCGTAGAATGCTATTTTTTGAATAAAATCTTTATTATAGTTTCGAGCTCAGAAGGCAAAAGAAAACCTACAAAATTATCGTCATTGAAATTTCATTTGATAATAATTAATTAGACGAACTTATAATAATTAAGATGAATTATTTAAGTTTTAATAGTTTTTAAGAAACTAACAAAATGACAATATTTCAAGCATATGGGGGAAACATGTTAATGTGTGTGCAACACACGGTATTCCATACGAATTGGCCAGGTGATTAGGGCGCTCGACAAGCAATCTGAAGCTCGCGGGGTCAAGTCCCAATCCCACCAAACATGCTTGCCCTATCAGCCGTGTAGGAGTTATCATGTTCGGTCAATCACCTTATTCGTTGGTAAAAAAGTATTCCAAGAGTTAGCGGTGGGTGGCGATGTCTAGCTGCCTTCCCCTTGTTTTACACAAGAATCATATTACGCAGGACTAGAGCAGAGGGAGAGGTTGTGACATTTACCTGTTTGTTTTACAAAATTTTTAACATGATAATGCAATTAACTGTGGACTTCGACTAGAACGTGTGACGTATTAAACATAGCCTAATTACTCATTTTGGATTACTTTGAATTTCGCATATGAAGACTATATGAGCTAGCTGTCCGTAATTTAGCAGTGACAACTAGGGAAAAAGCAACTAGTCAACTCTTGAGCTACTCCTTTACAAAGAATAACGGTATTGACCGTTACAATATAACGTCCCTACGGTTGAAAGGGTAAGTATGTTTCTAATTACCATCCTGACGTAATTTATTTGTATAGCAAACTTTAGAAGCATATGTATATAAAGTCGTGTAATGTGCGAAGCAGCTAAGTTAACGTTGCCTCAGTAGATGATACATCTGTGAGTGAGATCGAAAACAAACATATATATATATATATACCACGAACATAAATAGCTAAATATTTCATTTACGAATTATATTTTTGACATTTTAATTTTTGTATGTAAATCTGGCAGTCAAAGTCTGGATAATTTACAGTTTCTTTTAATATTTATGGTTCCTTTCCTGATTAGGTTTTTAACACGTAACTGTTTTTGAGCAACGATTTTAATTTCCTTTTCGTTGTTTCTAACAATTTTCTACTTAAATTTTGCTGTATTTGCATCTTGGTATCTGCTTTGTAAAATAAATACATGCGTAGAAGAATTAGTCCGGCACTTACTGTTTCAAAACCAAAAATATTCGTAGCAGGTGTTCGTAGATCCATAGTTTTGTGTTGAATTTGGATTGGTTTATCGTTGAGAAATATGGCCGTAACCATGAGTCATTTATTTTATCATAATAGATCATAAACATAACCTCATTTATTGTGACTTTACAAAACAACTGACGTAACCTCGAGTCACTTATTGTGATATAATGAGCAGAAACGCAATTATGAGTTATTAATTGCAGCATGGTATACACGTAAGACGCGATTATTCACACGGATCAAAAGGTTTCGAAACCACATTTACTGTTCTGGAATTTTGTAATTTAAACTTACTGGCAAGATCGTGAAAAACACTGCCTGCTTACCAGGAAGTAAGGAAGATCACTCGATAAAAACTTATTTGTTTAAAGTTTTAGGAAACATATATGTAAAACAATAAGACAAATATTTGTTTACAGGTATAAGAAACGTAAATATTAGAATTTGTTGGTAAATGTAAGAAAAAAATCGTTGAAAAAATAATATTATTAATTAGTGAACACTTTAATCATTTTACGTTAATAAACCAACATTTTTAAAAGCCCTAATGTAGAGTGTTTACTCCAATTAAAGACTGATTACTGAATTTAAAGAAGAGCATTCTACGCTCTGAAACTATTTATCCACCGCTGGGACAGCGGTGAGTCTTCGGATTTACAACGCTAAAATCAGGGGTTAGATTCCCCTCGGTGGAATCAGCAGATAGCCCGATGTGGCTTTGCTATAAGAAAAACACAAACACACTCAAACTATCTAATTTTACTTGATTTCTTAAGCTATACATTTTACCATTAGCTTACAAGCTCACGATGAGTACAAAAAACTAAGTCGCTTTCACTTTTGTTCAAGAAAAAATTACATCAATGTCCTTAAAACTCGAACAACTTTATTTATGTATTAAAGATGCATGATTGGTATATATAGATGTTTATAATTTTTTTAAATTATATCTTTCTTTAGCCACGATGAGCAGTTCATAGAACGGTTCTGTATTTCTGTTTTGTTTGTTTTTTAAGTACAAACAACGTCATGTCTTCTCCGATTTATGATCTAATTACAGATTTCGAATGAGGAGGTAAACCCTTAAACGAATTTCAAGGCCGAAGCTATTGAGGATTTCCTCTTGTTTACTTTATAATAATCACTATATTTAACAGTATAAACTACGTATCGCTATTTCACGTATAACAATAAAGATATACACCAGTATATCTTGAAGGTTAGTTTTATTATATCATTGCTTATGATGCTTGATAAACAAATGTATTTATTAAGTTATAAAATGAGTTTACGTTGTTAGATTAATATGTGGATTTGGGACTAACCTCAATTATTAAGCTGGCTGAATCCCCTGACACATTTTTGAGATGAAGAAGAAATTATCGAAACAACGAATGTTCCCAACCAATTAATCATTGAATTCTAACACTTGTATGTTTTTGTGTTGCATTACATGTCCCTGGTTTCTACATAGTGTAAAAGTAGCTACATTTCATCTTATTTTGTTAGTTTTGACATATGGAGTTAGTTTGTTTTCATCGTAAGTTGTTAATAATATGGTAGTGGTGAACCAAACATTATATTTTCAGTATAGACGAAAATACTGTTACCCACCTCACAATCTTCACATTTAAAGTTGACCGAAAAACCCGCTTGACAATCATATCGAGCAAGTACATCTTCCACCTCACACATCACCCTCTTGGCTATGTTGTCCAAACTGACCACGTCATGAAGAGTCGTCCTGCAGTGGTCAACGTCATCACCCTTAATATACTGCCAACCTTGTGAGTCAAGCACAGATTTTAGGGCGTAATTAGAGCAAAAATCAAGATGAAGTTGCCCCAGCCGCTGCTCCCGCTTCGTACTCGGCAGCAAACTGCATAAGTCCTCTTCTAAATGAAGGCACTGTGATTGGCGCGGCTCCTGTGGCCCATGGCAGGTGCGAATCACCTCAGTGTTAAACGTGTAGTCATTCATAAAGTCGTAAGGAATCCAAGGATTTCGAAACTGAGAACGGACAGTGTTTACATGACAAGCTGCCACGTTATCGACTAAGACGATGGCAAAGAAGACGAGAGATGCCAGGCACAGCCGCCACTTCTGTAATATTTCACGGTAGGGCTTTTCCAAGTTTGGTGTGCAGGTCTCATAGTTAAACACAAATTTCATATTTCATCGGATTAGGAACTGTGGCCAATCAAGTTGACGGAAGCAAAAGCCAGCGAGGGGCCTCATGACAGGCTGACCGTGCCATGTGTGGCCCCATGCCTGCCACAGGGTGTTACCAGTGACCGTAAGCACGTCCGTCTTTTTCGGGGATAACAGTAGAGAAACGGGAGTGACACTGTATCTGTACCGGATGTTCATTCTCTTCATCCCAAGTGCCACACCTCTTTTCTTGACGTCATATTACTGGGAAAGTTTCTCTCTAGTTTTCCCAAGATAAGACAGCACATGACCATGTGAATATCATTGAACGTAAACCGTTAAACCTCGACTTTTAGCGGACTTGGTAAAACCTACACCAGTGTTTTGCTTCTCGGAAACCTCTATCTAGCCTTTTATTGATGCAGGCACCACGGTCTGTGGAGAAGTGAGACGCGCCTGCGCGATTTCTCTCCTGGCTTTCGACAATGCAGGGATGCAGTCTAGCTGTAACCTAGCGACAAGTGGGAAAGAGAAAAAGAACCCACAAGTGTTAATCTTGTTCTAGTAGAAGCGATAGTATATATACTACACAATCACAAACAACGTTAGCGACTTCGTGAAATAAAATTTGTTTGACCATTATATTCATTGATAATATGAAACAGTCAAAAGAGAAGTTTCAAAACTTATGTTATCATATTAGAATTATTGACATTGTGATTTGTAAATCATCTTCGGGTGCTTACGTCATATCAATGAAAGAAGAACATCTAAAGAGCACTCTATATACTGCTGGCCAAAATCTTAAGGCCAATGAACATAAAGAAAAAATATGCATTTTGCGTTGTTAGACTCAACCACTTATTTGAGTAGAGCTTCGAAAGATGAAAATAAGAAAAGGGAAAATAAAAAAAAACTTTTTTAGCATTTAATAGGGAAAATGTGAACACTGTGAAATTAGCCTAAATACTAGCTGGTCTAAAGTTTAAGACCACACTGAAACGAAGCGTTAATTGGTAAACACGTATCGAAATCTAGTTATTTGTGTTCAAGCATTAGCGTTGTCAACATCTCCCACTAACATCTCCTGTGTTACATTGGGCAAAAACATGGCAAAGGCTAAAAAGTTGGCAGAGTTTGAACGTGGCAGAATTGTTGAGCTGCAAAAGCATGGTCTCTCTCAACGTGCCATCGCTGGTGAGATTGGGCGTAGTAAAACTGTTGTTGCAAATTTCTTAAAAGACCCTGGGGGATACGGAACGAGAATTTCAGGTGGTCGGCCCAAGAAAATATCACCAACGTTGAGCAGGAAGATTCGACGGATTGTTCGGCAAGACACCAGCCGCTCGTCGAACCAGATTAAGGCCCTTACGGACGCAGAATGCAGCTTAATAAAAATAAGACGGCATCTACAAGAGAAAGGCTTTAAAAACCGTAAATTCTTCAAAGGCCACGTCTCCTCTCACACCATGAAACAGTTCGGTTAAACTTTGCTGAGAAGCACCAAACATGGGACGTAGAAAAGTGGACGAAGGTTTTGTTCTCTGATGAGAAAAATTTTAACTTGGATGGTCCAGATGGCTTCCAACGTTACTGGCACGATAAGGATATCCCACCGGAGACATTTTCTACACGACACAGTGGAGGAGGTTCCATCATGATCTGGGGTGCTTTCTCCTTCCATGGAACAATGGAGCTTCAGGTAATACAAGGGCATCAAACAACAGCTGGCTACATTGACGTGTTAGAGAGAGCATCCTTATTGACTGCAGGCCCTTGCTGATGTGGAAATGACTGGATCTTTTAGCAGGACAACGCTGCAATCCACAATGCCCGCAGGACAAAGGACTGTTTCATCACGAATGACGTGATTCTTTTGAACCCTCTAGCGTGTTCGCCCGAACTGAACACCATTAAAAATGTTTGGGAGTGGATGACAAGGGAAGTCTATAACATGGACAAGAATTCCAAACAGTGCATGATCTTCGTGAAGCCATCTTCGCCACTTGTAATAACATTCCAGCCAACCTTCTGCAAACGCTTATATCGACCATGCCAAAGCGAATGTTTGAAGTTATTCGCAATGACGGCCGTGCAGCTCACTACTGAAACCTCTTGTTGGGCATTTCCTACCCTGTTTAGGACTTCCTTTTGGTATGGTCTTAAACTTTTGACCAGCTAGTATTTAGGCTAATTTTATAATATTCACATTTTCCCTATTAAATGCTTTAAAATGTTTTATTTTTATTTTCCCTTTTCTTATTTTCATCTTTCAAAGCTCTACTCAAATAAGTGGTTGATTCTAACAACGTAAAATGCATATTTTTTCTTTATGTTCATTGGCCTTAAGATATTGGCCAGCAGTGTATAAGACAAACATTCTTTTTAATCGGCTTTGAACGAGAACAACTGATTCTTACCCCGTTACTCCTTTATTAGTTTATGAGATCACGGCTTAGACTGGTATTAGTTAAAGATCAAAGTACCAAATGTAATTTAATAATTGAATAAAATAAATGTGTATCAATACAGCAAACACGTTTATAAACAATAACTGTATTATTCAACGACAGAGGGTGTTAAGGAGATGTATAGTTGTTTTTAGTGTTGGTAAAGAAAAAAGAGGAAATAAAAGTAGATTTCTGATAGTTTTATTTTATTTTCCTTTCTATACCTCAGCTGTAACAGTTACTTATACCACAGCTACACCGTTTACTTATTCCATAGCTATACCAGTTATGTATGCCACAGCTATACCGGTTACTTGTACCACAGCGAAACACAAGGTTGAAGTAAAATGTTGATGGGTTTGTTTGTTTGAAATTAAGCACAAAGCTACACACCGAGCTATCTGTGCTTTGCCCACCATAGGTATCGAAACCCGGTTTCTAGTGGTATAAGTCCATAGACATGCCGTTATGCTAATGGGGGTCAAACGTTGATGTTAATATAGTGATACCATAGTTTAACGTAATGTAGATAAACTTTAAATTTTAAAATGTCACTTTTGACTTATAACGTAAGTTACATTCAGATGTATAGCCAAGCGTGTTAAGGCGTGCGACTCGTAATCCGAGGGTCGCGGGTTCGCATCCCCGTCGCACCAAAGATGCTCACTCTTTCAGCCGTGGGAGCGGGCGTTATAATGGGACGGTCAATCCCACTATTCGTTGGTAAAAGAGTAGCCCAAGAGTTGGCAGTGGATGGTGATGACTAGCTGCCTTCCCTCTAGTCTTACACTGCTAAATTAGGGACGGCTAGCACAGATAGCCCTCGAGTAGCTTTGTGCGAAATACAAAAACAAACAATACATTCAGATGCAATCCGATTATTCCAAATTGGGTTGGGTAGACTGGTCATAACCAAACTTTAAGAAGGAACCTTATTGATACTTTTGTGGAAACTTCTTGTAGGATCTAGAGGCAATGCTTGTATTACTCAGGGTTATACAAACATTTTAGCTAATTCGTGATAGATGTTGAAGAGAAAGTTGTTTGTTATTCACTATTTGAAATATAACCTGTTTCCAGTTGCTGAATGATCCTGTGAAAATATAAATGTTCAATCTTTTTTTATTAATTGACGCACTTCTCTCTACTCTCCGTAGTTTTTGTGTAGCTTGACTTTAAAGTATTTTTATTAAAAATAAATTGCATTTTCAAGAACCGAAGGACTATAAGTAAATGAAGGGCAATGTCACTGACAGTAGGAAATTGTTAAAACAGTAGTAATATCTAGAAGAAATCCTCCACTGGAAGTAGTGCTTTTACTTATTCTGTGAAGGTTCATGTCTATAGTATCATTACAGCCATAAACTCAGGAAGGGAAATCACAGCTTGAATTATCCAGAGCTATTGAACAGATTCATTTCTGAGACGGGACCTCAAAGTTCAAAAACCACAGATTACTAAGGACTGATATGGTGACATGTGCGTTGGTGGTCCTGAAATTGAGTAATGCAATCTGGTTAAGACAGACAAACCTAAATTCTGTTTGTTGTTATTCAGGACCAGCCAAAAGGTGTCACTGATTAATGATATTTGTCAGCCAAAGTTCTCTTGTTGGCCTCAAAGAGTGAAGATGGAGACCCATAGGCTGACATTAGCTTTTCCGTGATGGGATGCATACTGCTACTACTAGTATTGGTCATGGATAACTTTGGAGTCATGAAGAGCCAGAAGACAAGCTGCTTTTAGCAAATTATTGTTCTGCTACACAGGAGCAGGTACCAAATGCTCATTCAAATGTAGAGGTACCTGAAACCTTGATGTTTTTGGAGTCTCAGCTTTGTGTTTGCTAAAGAGACTCTAGAATTACTTTATTTTTACACAGACAATTTTCTTATTGCAAATTAAAACAAATATTTCCCTCAAGTGCTCAAGGATACAGCCGAAACGAACTGGACCACTTAATTAAATGTTTAAAGCAGGTGCGACTTGAGGTACAATGACAAATGTTAAGTTTAGGGTCTGACATGTTATTTTATTGAGCATTTTAGTAAGGAAAAACTTATTGATACAATCATGGCTGAGTTGTTTAGACGTTTCGACCTGGAAAGGAATTGAGCTATCTGTCTAATGAGTCCAAGACTTAAAATAAATGTTCCGTGGGCCACTTACATGGATGACTTACTTCACTAGTTAGGAAGGCATCTTCAGCTATTACAACTATGTATCATTAGGATGTTATCATGGACAATTTCATGAGAGGCTATACACTCTTGCTCATAAAGGTTGTTACATGTGATATTTTGAGCTTGTTTGTCCCTTATTTGTTATTTTTCTTGTGTTTTTAATATATGTAATGTCTTTCCTTTGGTAATTATTGGTAAGTATGTTTATAACACGAACATTCGTGTAACATTTCATGATTATGTCATTTTTATGGAAATTTCGATAGAGCGTAAGATCTGTACCACCAGAAATGGGCTTTTTCTCCATTTCTAAGTCAAAACAAATAAGACCGTCATTTTGTGAAAATATTTAGTATCAATTTGAAACTTTCAGTAAACGTGCAACCATTACATCCACATCAGAATATTTAACTCAATAACGTATGTAGTTCCAAGTGCTGCAATAATGTCCGCTAGGCGGCGGGGCATACTCTCAACTAACGTTACGAGTCTTTGATTTGGAATTCTGTTCCTATCTTCAGTTATTACTTGGCGTAACTGCTGTAGGATTGTAAGGGGATCGTTGCTATTCTTGACTGCACGGCCAAGTTCATCCCAGAGATGCTCTTATCGGTTTGGTATCTGGGCTTACAAGTGGTTGCTCATGAACCAACACATCACGTTTTTGCAAGAAATCTTGCACATTACGAGCATTATAGGCCTGTACATTGTCCTGTTGCAGCTGGAAATTGTCCTGGAAAATGTCCTGGGCAAATAGCACTAAGTTGCGATCCAGGATATCGTAATATACAGCACCAGTGACGTTTTGATCCGAATGACCAACTGGCTGACAGCCGCAGAACAGAATGCATCCCAAACGTACACTAAACCCCCGTCTCCTGCGACATTGGGTTGAGCATTTTCATCATTCAGCTGTTCTCCAGGAAGCCTGTGCACTCGTAATCGTTCTTCAGTTAGATAAAGCAGAAATCTGGATTCGTCAGCAAAAACTAGATGATTCCAGTGTGCGATCTTCAGATTACAGTATCGCTGAGCCCACTGCAACCTGTTGTTGCGATGTCTACCTGTCAGTTTAAGTTTTTTGACCATCCGTTCTGCTCTGTATCCAACTTGCACCAATCGTAGGTTAGCCATCTGGCGTGAAATCCGGATCAATTGTTGCGCACGTAACTCAGAAGCAATCGACCTGGAAGACATCGTACGGTTTCAACGAACAATGGTGAGAATCCGGCAATTATCGCGTGTTGTAATGGCACTGCTGGGACCCACACTTCCGGTTGCAGCTCTTCTTTTGAAAACTCTGTTGACGGTCTACCTGGATACACTAAGTCGTCTTGCAATATCGCCTTGTTTCAACCCAGCGTTGTCGTAGGCAACCATCTGATTTCTCAAACCTACGCTAGTAGGACCTGACATAATGTCTAAAATATTTACAGAGTTAAAAATGCGTCGCCAATAGGTAGGGTACAAAAGTAACACCAAAATTCCTAGCTTTTATACCTCACCACAGACATTGCGTTTGGAACAAGTCTCAGAACACTCCCATGTTCAAGGATTAAATCGACTCAAGATGAACTCAGGTAATGTAGAATACTAGAGAAATAAAACTTGAAAGTTTAAGGGCAACGGACAAAGTGGATTTAGTTTTAAAATGATACAAATGACCAAAAATCACATTTTTCGAATATGTAGCAACCTTTTTGAGCAAGAATGTATAGCATGAGAATGTAACAATACCGGGTGTGAAAAGTGTCTTCACCCTAATTGAATAATTATCAGTTTTTGGTGATCAGAGTCGAGATAGTAATTATGGATGAATTGTAAGAGGAGAGAATCAAACAGCAACTACTGTATTTGTTTGTTTTTTACTAGACCATTCCCTTGAGGTGCATCACAGAATTTTTGTGTTCCTCAAGGAGCAACCAAACTGCAAACACATCTAAGCAGTGATTACCAATGAGAGGGTAGGTTTTTCATGATGATTGCATTATTTGTTTGTTTGTTTGTTTTGAATTTCGCACAAAGCTACTTGAAGGCTATCTGTGCTAGCCATCTCTAATTTAACAGTGTAAGACTAGAGGGAAGGCAGCTAGTAATCACCACACACCGCCAACTCTTGGGCTACTCTTTTACCAACGAACAGTGGGATTGACCGTAACTTTATAACGCCCCCACGGCTGAAAGGGCGATGCATGTTTGGCGCGACGGGGATGCGAACTCAGATAACGAGTTGCACGCCTTAACACGCTTGGCCATGCCGATCCTGATTGCATTATAACAAATGCTGCCAATTCCTGTCTCCAGTGGGCTGAGCAGATAACCCGATGTGACTTTGCTATAGGAAAAACACACACACACTTCTGTCTCCAGATGCCACTCTAGACATGAGGACCAAAATGTTTACATTTGTTCTGGTCTGGTAGGTCAATATCGAGTAAGCTACCAGCATCTTGTTACCTAACAAGATTGGCTTCAAATCCAGAAAACTAATAGAATCCATATGAAGTTTGATCACGACCATTAGAAGGCGTAATATTCAGCTAAACCGAAATGTTTGGTGGCGAGCCCAGTTTTTTCACAGTTGTGTGGTGCTTGGTATGCGTTAATTGTATACAAAGATGAGGTATATTTCCTGGATGAAGAAGGAGTCACCAGAAAACTGATCGATTCTGCAGTGTATCAGGCACTCTGAGTGGAGTGGAGTCACCATTCTGACCAGCTGTCATTCTGGTAATGGTGAAAAATTAAGCACGTATTTGACTATGACCATGAAATGCCACTCACAAGATAACTTAAATTGTCTCCATTCTTTGTTCTGATACTGAAACCTTAGGGATGAACATACTATATAAAATATCAGTTAGCTTCATAGGTTAAACAGCTGAATTGTCTTTTAATGAAAAAAAAAACACAATGTCAGCCAAATAGAGTCCAAGAACTGTAGGCCCTAAACAAATGGGAGACGGACCTATGTAGGGTTCAGAGTAATTTTGACCTGTCTATGGTTGAACGAGAACTTCATCAAATCTTGCACAAATTTGATAAACCAAGAAGAACCTGCCAAAGGACATGGAGATAATTTAGCAAATGGACCATCTTTATCAACAAAAAGTCAAAAGCTGACCTGGAAGATGTAGCGTTAAAATTCTAAAATCAAACACAAGATCATTAATGCACGGTATGTTCTTTCTTTCTTTTTTTGTCGTATCTTAACTAATTTCTATTCATTATACTTTTCATTCACTTGTTTTAACTGGAAACAAAGGAAAATACTGAATAAATATGAGATTTTGAATATAAATTAATAAAAACTAAAAAACTTTCCTTCATCTGAAAACAGAAGTATTTATCGTCGTTTCCATTTTGAAATATTTATATGTGAATGTTATGTTCATAACATGAAACATTACTCGTCTTTAAGTAGTAGCTATTATCATCCTCATTTTAATGTTACTGTTTGTGAGTTATGTAGATGTAAATATGTCAGGAACGTAACATGCATTTTGCTGATAATTTAAATAGTTGTCACTTTCTGAAGTCTTTGGTGTTTTGTTTTAAGAAACGATGTTAAAAAGAGTTTTTACTGTATATTGTAAATATGTTATATTTATAAAGTGTTGTTGTGTTGTAGTATTGTATGATGCGCAGTCTTTGTTAAATGATTATTTTATTTAGCTATTTGTTGTATTTAATACTTTATTTCGTATAATTGTATCAAAAAGGTTTTATGACATATCTATTGTATTTTATAATAAGCTGTAGTGTAACATCCCTAAACTGTTGTAATGTTTGTTGTGTGTACTTACTTTGTTGAACGAAGTTTATGCAAATTCATGTTTAACGAAAGATTATCTGAGAATACGAAAAGTTGTTTCCCTTACACGTAAGTGTAAAAAATGCCCACAAGAACTGCAAAACACAAAATGTGAAGTCACAAATTTGCATGTATCTCTGCATGGACTCAACAAACCTTCATGCCAAATTTAGGGAAGATCCACCTAAAGGAGGGGATATAGTGGTAAAAAATGCAAAAACTCTCATGTGAACCGCAAAACGCAAAATACAACACTGAAACTTTGTATGCATCTTTCTATGGACCCAGTAAACCTCTATATCAAACTTGGTGAAGATCTATCTAAAGGGGATGAAACAGTGGTAAAAAACACAAAAACTAAAATACTTAAAGTACAAAACTAAAAATATGTATGTTTCTTTCCATGGAACCGATGAACCTCCATACCAAATTTGATGAAGACCCATTTACACCCTGGTAAGTAACTAGTTAAACATAGAACAGACTAAAGATGGTACTATTATATTTATATAGACTCGCCTTTTCTTTTATGAAAAAATCTTAAAATTATATACAAAAGTCAGCTTCCTAACAAGCCTGAGAAAAAGAAAAGGGGAAACAATATCCCAGGCTTAAAAGGTGTTCCTTTCTTTTTAATTTAAGGGGGGCTCTTGTTATAGTAAGGGAGCTCTTGTTATAGTTCTTTTAAATTTTCAATTCATTTTTCACACATACGTGTGTACGGATATTATTACTCTTAACAGTGTATATGGACGGATAATATGGACACTTGCAGTTGCTTTGGTTACTTATTGTATTGGGACATTCATTCAGGTGTCACTTTTTTTTATGGAAGAGGCCACTTCACAATTATATAGATTCCTATACTTTTACTTTCTTCAACACTTCAGCTATGTGACAGGTTTTGTGACATCATAAATATATCCTTCCTGCATTTGTTTCTGGAATTATCAATGATGTAGTGAATGCACCCTGAGAGAAATAATGTTAATTCTTTCTGGATTAAGTTTTTCTACTATCCTACGCTTACTCAGATTTCCACCAATTGCTTCAATTTCCACAGCTCCATAATTGGTACCAAACTGGGAGTTGCCCTACAACAGACTGGCACCCCCTCTAGGGGAAATAAACGTGTGTCTCCATTCTCATCTGCTTCTATTTCAGGAGTTAAGTATGAGCCTTAAGTACAACAACCCTTAAACATTGGTTTTAACATTTTTCTTTAAAGTTAGTCAGAGTCAGAAATCTGGATTCATTGATGTTATATTTTCTGTTATTCATCCTGTTATCTGCAGTTACTATCTCCACCGTAAAGTTAATCAGTTATTTGAGAATACATTCATAGGACAGTCTGGTTCTATGGTTATGAAGTGATATTCAGCTTTATATACAGATGTAAAGCACTGATGGAACTAAGGTCGTAAAGTGATATTCAGCTTTATATACAGATGCAAAGCACTGATGGAACTAAGGTCGTAAAGTGATATTCAGCTTTATATACAGATGTGAAGCACTGATGGAACTGAGGTCGTATGAAGGATGAGAAAAAGAAGATAACAGGGCAAACAAAATACTGCTTTAAATTTGTCATATCTTTCTAGAGATCTTTAGATCATCAGACATCGAGGTCTGAACTTAATTCATTGAGTCGTAAAATCCGATGAATAAGCTAGAACTGAGTGTGTTGGTTAGAAGTTTGAGGATGAACAGATGGATTTATCAAAAAAGTATGCTGGAGGATGGAATCTGCCAAGTCTAGGAGTGGTTAACTACCTCGTTAAAATTTAAGGGTTAATAACCCATAAGCTATTCAACAATTCTAAACAGCTCTTATTAGGTTGGATGGATAAACTTTTAATTCTATAAATAAACAGCCTTACAACACTAAATGTGTTATTTTTCTTTAATTTAACAGTCAACGTTCACTTAGTATAATATATTTTATACACCAATATGCACTACAAAATTTAAATATGACAGATGGAATTATAAACTAACTGAACAATCTTTTAAAATATGGGAATCAATCGAATGAAAAAATCTCGATATCATATATATATTATTATTAATTACACTACACAACGAAGTATTTGCATCTTGAACACTGTTGGGTGTTCCTTATAGATTGTTGGCTGCTGATCAAGAAATTCACATCCAAATTTGCCCATCACGTACCGTTTCATCGAAATCTTCAGTTTTGTCATGTTTTTTCTTATATTTGTGTCCAAAAATTTTCATTTCTGTTAGAGACCTATGAACAATGTTTTGTGCAGTCTGGACATGTCCAGGCATGAAATCAGGCCAGATTTGAAGCTGTTCTGTGGAAGTATGCAGCCCGGGCAGGCCGGATCCAGCTTGACACTGTCTCAGCAGGCTATAAAAGTGGCTTGCATACACAGATGCTGCTCATTGGATTAATATAGACCTTATAGTGTGTACGTATTGTTTCAGAATATAGCATTGCCTCAGGAGCACTGTAACAAGTAAGTTAGATATTGTAGATGTTTTACAGGACGATTGGTGTCGGTCAATATGTCTCGTCAATGTCGTAACAGCCGCGATATATTCTGCTATATTTGTGGCGAGTATACGCTTGTTCATCAGAGACACTCAATGACCGCTTTTGTGAAGAAAGTATATCATCTGTACTTCGACTGTAAAATTGGTGATCAAGACCAGTAATGAGCGCCTCACATTTGTTGTGCGACAGGTGTTGTCTGTCTGAGAGCTTGGCTCAGAGGCACTCGAAAGACAATGCCGTTTGCTGTCCCGATAATATGGCGAGAACAAAAGAACCATGTGACGGACTGTTACTTCTGTTTAACTAATGTGTCTGCCAAAAACAAGAAGTCAATTGAATACCCTAATCTGCCTTTAGCAATGAGACCCGTGCCACATGACGACAGTCTTCCAATTCTAAAACCACCAGAGGAATGGACCTCAGACGAACCAGATGAAGAAACTGCAATGCAGAGAACTGGCAGTGACATTGATCCGTATTTTGAACCGTGCTTCTCAGGCAATCCATACCTCATAACACAGTCATAATTAAACGATCTAGTTAGAGATTTGGGTCTATCAACAGCAAAAGCCGAATTGCTGGGTTCGAAACTGCAGGAATGGTGTTTGCTGTCACGAGGTACTAAAATTTCTGTTTTTCTAAGCCGCCAAGATGATATAAGCAAATTCTTTGCACAAGTTGACAGTCTCTGTTTCTGTGTTGACATCGAAGGATTGTTCTCTGTTGTGACCATGACCCGCAAGAGTGGCGTCTCTTTATTGATTCATCAATGTTAAGCCTCAAAGCTGTTCTGTTACACAATGACAACGTTCACCCTTCAATACCTGTTGGCTATGCAGCACACATGAAAGAAACCTACGAGAGCATGGAAATGTTGCTGAAGCACATCCAGTACAGCAAGTACAACTGGAATATCTGTGGAGATCTGAAAGTCGTTGCTCTGTTACTGGGACTGCAGCTCGGCTATACAAAGTACTGTTGTTTCATCTGTGAATGGGACAGTCGTGCCAAAGAGTCACATTATTCTAGACAGAGTTGACCACTCCGTAAAAGGTTAGTTCCAGGACAGAAAAATGTGGCGCATGAACCGCTTGTCGACCCGGCAAAGATTTTTTGCCTCCTCTTCACATAAAATTAGGACTTACGAAGAATTTCGTGAAAACAATGAACAAAAAAGGCGAAGGTTTTCTTTATTTAAGACAGATGTTTCCAAAAATAATTGAGGCCAAGATCAAAGAAGGCATTTTTGTTGGCCCTCAGATCAGACATGTTATGAGTGACAAGCGGTTCGTAGATCTCTTAGTTGAGCCGGAAAAGATTGCCTGGAAAGCGTTCAAAGATGTTGTTGACAATTTTCTTGGTAATTACAGAGCCCCACATTACATTCAGCTGGTAGACAAACTTTTCAAAGCATACAAAACAATGAAGTACAACATGTCACTCAAGATTCATTTCCTCCACTCACACTTGGACTTCTTCCCCGCAAATCTCGGTGTTGTCAGTGACGAACATGGTGAAAGGATTCACCAGGACATTGCTACAATGGGAAAACGATATCAGGGCAACCGGAATCCGTCAGTGCTTGCTGACTACTGTTGGACAATGCAACGTAATGCACCGGACATTGAATACAAACGAAAATCAGGAGAAAAACACTTTTAATTATGCTGAGCTCAATAGCGTATTTGAAACATAAACACAATTAAACACGTTACTGCCGGTACACAGTTAACTGTCTATTTCTCAGAGTTCCTACGTGATGAAGCAAAACCAAAACTATATTTGTGCATACCCACCAGGTACCTGTCACAATCAGCAAAAACTTTTCAGAAAAATTGTTGTGTAGTGTTATCGATTAAGCCTATCTGCCTGCAATGTGTAAATTCACAAATCTGTTAAACATAAGAAAATTAATAACGAATTGAGTTAATTAACGCACATACAATTTTAAATAGTAAAATAGTTATGCAGTTGGTGATGACTCGTACTATATATTTATTGATTCCATTTTCTGACACTGTGTTCCTGGTTTTCGCTTGAAGTGCTTCTTTAACCCCCTTTTGGTTTCGGTAGCTAGAAGTCCAAAGGAGCTTATATTTGCCAGTTTTTCTAAAGTTAAACTATTTTGATTGAGAGTGAGTGACATGTGGTTTAACTGGAATACTGGTTACTGTGTGTTCGTTTTCTGTAAGTTTTTATTTTTTAGAATAATTTTGGTCACTTTCGATTATTGGAAGATCATGAATAAATAGTTCTCTTTATTTTCGACTGAATGGAAACTGTACTTTTCATTAAGATAGTTCAAAAAAACGTTTAATTTTGTATGATCACGTCCTTAGATTACAAATATCTCATGAACATACTTGCCACCAGGTATATATAACGCAACAGACAAAGCACTATTTTTTAATTCGTTTGTGTAAATTTAACAAATAGCAAAGGAAAAGGGGGAACTATTGATGTACTGTACTTCATATTGTAGACAAAATATTTCCAAATGAAATACGGTGTTGAAAGACAGGTTTTAAATGTTTTTATTACTGTGTGGTCTAACATTTTTTGTTTCAATGTGATAGCATATTATAACTTTAGAGTTTTTGTAATTACTGAAATAACGTCATTTTTGGTACTTTTGTAAGCATTAAATTATACCAAACTACAAGTATGTGTGTGGAGTGTATTCTATGATCTTTAATTTTCTTAACAAAATCGTTTCAATCTATAATGTTGTCAATAGTTAAAGACTTTTACCACCGAACATTTTGTTTTTGGATTTTCGCCCGTTACAAAATGTCACGCTTTAATTACCAAATTCGAGTGCTCTATGGGTGCTGTGGGTGCTTAATTGCTCTAATATTTATGAATGCGACTGATGCTAAGGACCCTGAAGCTGTACGAAAAATACATCCAGTACCCTTATTCATTTTGAAAAGCCTTCGAGTGGTACAGCAGTATGTTTGTGGATTCACGCCGCTAAAACGGGGTTTCGATACCCGTGATGGGCAGATCACAGATAGCCCATTGTGTAGCTTTGTGCTTAATTCTAAACAAACAAACATTTCGAAAAGGTGCTAGTAATGGCTGTAGGAATGACTTATTATAAGTTTCTTCTAGAGTGATTTTCATGCCCTAAGTTGATCCTTTTCCTTTGTTTTAAAATGTCATTATAGAAAACGAATATTTCCTACTTATAAGTTCTAAATTTCTAGTCTGAGCGCATTTGGATGGTCTGAGCTGTAGCATAACCTACCTAAAAGTGACCAGTTATCGGTGGCATCACACTTAATGCCAAACAACGTCAAACTCTAGTTCTGATGTTTATCACTCAACTGCGACATGAAATTGGCTGTGATTACGAAATGACTTTTTGATTTGCATACCCAAAATCACTTTAATGTAATATACTCCACCCCTTCTATTCATCTTCATGAACATAGAAAGAAAAGGTATTTTATTTAAGATCGTTTACTAAATAACTTTTTATAACTGTATGCACTTTTTATTTGCTCGTTGTTAAGTGCAAAATTACATAATGGATTATCTCTGTCTTGCCCACCTCTGGTATCGAAATATGAATGATAGCGTCATAAGAGATCACGATTACCACTGAGCCACCAGGGTAAAGTTCATAAGCGCTTTTGTTGAACAATCAATAAAAGAAATTTTCACTGCATAAAGTTTGATAATCTGTGGTGCTTTGACAGAATAGACTTTCAATGCCATGTTCTTTATGAGTATTATGAGCTAATATGTTGTTACCTTACAATTATCTATCCACAAAAAGTAATATAGCATGGGTGCTAAACTTAACTGATCATCAGAATAATCTCAAAGTCCCTTTAAAATTACTATCTACAGAGATATAAAGATATGTACGAACAAAAAGAAATTCCAATAACAACACTTGACACCAACAACTACACAGTAATAGAAAGTTTAATGAATAAGAATCTCTTGTAAACATTAAATTCACAAATAGAACTACATATTACATGCTTTATACGAAATTCAACAAAATAAACAAATATGATAAGTATAAATTGTTCCATCAGAAACTGTTAAATATTCACTTCTGAAGGAGTATTTACAAACAATCAAAAGCTGCTATAATGCAGTATTCTTACAGTAGTATATCAAACCTGAAATGTTTTTTTTCAAACTGTTAAAGAACGTTGTGTGTGATATATAGTACCACCGTTGTAAAAAAAAATATTAGATAAAATAAGAAAACAAATTAGAGGAGATAAAAGAGGTCTTATCCCATACGAAAGAAGACGTTGTTCCCTTACAATAGATACGCTTTAACTTAATTTAAAATCATTTTCAAGCTTATTTTAATTGGCCTAGTCTTTTGACGTTTTCATTTACTTGGTACTGTTGTTTGTTTCTGAATTTCGCGCAAAGCTACACGAAGGCTATTTGCAGTCTTACACTGCAAAATTAGGGACGGCTAGCACAGATAGCCCTCGAGTAGCTTTGTGCGAAATTCCAAAAAACAAACAATCTTATAATGATTGGATTTTTATTAGTCTTTAACAATGACTGTGCCCTTAATGAGGCCTTCTCAAGATATTTGGGTCCTTAAAAATAGTCTTTCAACATAACCCTGTCCATATTAAAAGCTCTTACAACAGATGTACCCATAATGTTGTTATTCATAATGACTGTATTACTGACAGAGTCAGTCACAGCAATTGAATATTTCGTCAAGTGTTATATAATTTAGTATTCAATAGAGTCTCTTCCGAAGTTCAGTTCATAATAAAGCTCTTTATAACAGTTAAATTGCCCATAAAGCTGTTATTTATAATAGCTTAGTTATTGATGGAATTTCTCACATAGTTGAACCTTTTATGAATATTTTATTTAACCAGTTCTGTAATGGTGTGTCTTCAAAAGTCAACTGTTTACGAAGCTTCTTATAACAGTTGGGTTCTTGAGAAATCTTTTGTAACATCTGTGTACCAATTGAAGTCTTTTTCAATGGCTGAATCTTTACTAAAGGGTCCGTAACAATTGGGTCCATAATGATCACTATTATAACAACTGATTCTTTACTGGAGTCTTCAACATTAATTGCGAACTTAATGATATTTGCACAGTGAAAGGTCCTTGGTGAATTCTCCAACAAAAGCTGATTTTTTTCACAGCAGTTGGTTCCTTAATGATGTTCTCAGAATGGGTATGTTGTAAATGAAGTCTCTTATAATGTTTGTGCAAGACACTAGTAATGGATGATGTTCACAATTGCTTCATCCTTAATCGAGTTCCACAATAGCTGAGTCTTTTATAGAGTCTCCTACAACACTGATTCCTGCGTGAGGTAACTCACAATGGTTAGTATTCTTAATAACGTTCCTCACAACAGTTACTATTATGAACCACAATTCCATAAGAATCTCCTAAAATCTTTGGGTTCCTTATAGCCCAATGACTGAGCCTGATTTGTATATATTTAATCAATAAAGTTTGCAACATTTTTCACAATGACTAATTTCTTATTGAAATCTCTTACATGAAATGGCTGATAATGGAATCTCCCTTATTGCTGAGTCCTCTCACAACAGTTAGCTTTCTTAATAACCATTAATTTCTTACAGCGGCTGGTTCCACAAAAAAGTCAACCATAATATTTTGCCTTTAATACAGTATCCGAGAACGGGTGTAATTTCAGTGGCTGATCATTATTTATATCTCTTAAAACAATTAGTTCCTCAATAATATCTCTTTGAACAGCTGGGTTCCTAATGGAGTCCCTTACAATGATTAGGTCCATAAGAACTACTCTCTGACAACATCTGGTGAGCTTATTGAAATATTTCACAATGTCCGGCTCCTTGAAAGAGGAGGCCGGTATGGCTAGGAGGTTAAAGCACTCGACTCATAATCCGAGGGTCACTGGTTCGAATCCCCATCGCACCAAAAATGCTTGCACTTTCAGCCATGGGGGCGTTATAATATGCGGTTAATCGTACTATTCATTGGTTAAAGAGTAGCCCAAGAGTTAGTAATGACTAGTTGCCTTCCCTTTAGTCTTACATTGCTAAAATTAATGGCGGCTAACACAGATAACCCTCGTGTAGCTTTGCCCGAAATTCAAAAACAAAACAAGCAAACAAACAAATCCTTATAAGAATCTATCACAACGATTAATTTCGAAGGAGCCTCTCAGAATGATGGGGCTTTAATGGAGTTTTCAAAATGGCTGATTTCTTAATAAAGTGTTTTAAAATGACTGTACTCTTGATTAAGTTTTTTACATAAATTGTGTCCTTAATGTATACTCTCATAGTACCCGAGCCTTTAAAAATCCCTCATAATGGCGGCTAGAATTTTAAAGAAGTTTTTTACATTGTCTGGGTCATTTATGAAATACATCTAAATGCTGAATTTTTACTATGATTTATTACAATGTTTAGTGTTCTTAAAGCACATTAGTCTCAGAATGGCTGATTTTATAAATAAATCTCTCACATTATCTTGGTTTTTTATAGTTCAGTGGTTCAATCTTACTGGAATGTCTTTGATTAAGTCTCTCACATCAGCCAACTTCTTACTGGGTTTTCTCACACATCTGGATTGTTACTGAAATCTCCTACAATTGCAGAGCTCCTAAGATAATATCCCAAACGGTTGGCTTGCTAATGACGTTCTTAATTCTGTCTGTTAGAATAAATGAGTCTTTGATGTTGTTTTTTGTAATGACTATATCTTAACAGGGTATCCTCCAATTACTCGCTCCTTAATGGAATATCTTTCAATGACTGGATCCTTAAAAGTATTGTACAACTGTTGGATTTGTTATCATCCATTTGTTTCAGTTAAATCGCGAAATTCATTCATCTCTCTTCACAAACCTGACCTGTTATTATGACGTTCTGAATTATAGTGTAGGATTACATCTTCTTATAAATTTCGTTAAACATTCAACAATGTAATCAGTAAGTTAGCTTAGAATTCATTTGTTTTACTGAAATTAGTTTTTAAATTACAAAGCAATTTTTACTATTATAAAACCATTAAATTATACGTGTTTTTGAAATAGATCTTCTAAATAAATTAAATGTTAAATACATGTTTAAAAACAACTTATTATATTAATTAAAGTTCCGTTAATTGTAGCACAAATCAAATCGGCAGTTCTTCATTTCTACACGTAGATAACATTAAAATATATACCCTTTCGAAAGTCGAAACGCTATGTCTAAAAGGTTTTAAACTGTGAATAAATGAAAGAAACGTAAGAAGAAAAACATCTTTTAGTCAACTTTACATAAGCCTTTTCCAGATCTATATGAAAAGGAAAATTGAAGGTAAAAATGATTGATTCAGAATTCCAAGGGAAATTGAAAAATACTGATGATATTTTCACTGTCAATATTTTGTATAAAATATCAGGAAACAAAACAATGATATTTACTGTGAATAAACTTGTTGTTAGTTAATTTATAGTAATCCTTACATACCTTTCTTAACACCCATCATTTCTAACGAGCTGTACACTGGTATAACAAGATTCAGTGTCTACGTGACGCCACGTAATTCCTCCTAAACTTTTAGTCTCATCGACTTCTAAATGGTACTAAACGAATCATCCCTTCGATTTCCCTCGGTGGACTCAGCAGATAGCCTAATGTGGCTTTGCTATAAGAAAAAGACACATGAATCATCTCGATCCTGAAGTTTGCACACAGGTAAACATTTTTACTCCACACGTTGGGGAACCCGAGGATTTCCCACGAAAACCCCTTCTCTTAAACTACTAGACCCATCAACCTCTAAATGATACCAAACAAATAATCCATCGAGTAACCCAGGGACTTCCAGAAAACCCTTTCTCCCAAATTGTTAGACTCACTTCTAAGTGATGCCAAAAGAATAGTCTCGGCCCTGATGTTTGCAAAAAATCAAAACTTTTCACTAAGTTCCTTAGGAAACCCGGGTATTTTTCAAAAGCACTTTTATGGACATTCTCCAAAGGCGAACCTCAAACATGGCATTAACTGGCATTAGATCACGTAAATAAGTAAATTTACTAATTACTGATCGTAACTTGGTTAAATAAGTTACATTTGTATTGCAGCGCCAATTATAATTAGGCTGAAAAAGTGCAAATAATACTTCAAGCATTAAATTTACATTATAGCAACCATGTAAATGTGGGTCATAGACCCATGGGTTCATTAGTGCTATTACATCTTTTACGAAAAAATATTGCTTGAAGTTTGTTTTTTTTTCGATTTGTTTCCCACATAAACATAAGTATCTATTTGAAAACTATGGAAGTTATCCTTTTATGTATACAGATGAAGAAATCTAACCATAATGTTTTTTGTGTAATATACTAATTGAGACTGTATCACCTTGTTTAGATAAAAATTATAAATCTTTAGCTTGCTTATCAGTTATCATGTCACTATGTAGATGTAGATATTCTTATTGAAAAATCAAAGATAATTGAATAACAATTGTGGTAAATACAAGCATTTTGTCTTTAATTGACCGACAAGAAAAACTGAAGTTTTTGGAAGCAGAAAAGCTACATATGACAGCCGTAGGATAGTCACACATATATGATAGAATACAATACAACTACCGCATGAAACACTAGACAGCTTCTGTGAATCCTGTTAAATGAAAACACAATCTCGAATGTAATTAATATGTTCTAAACGATATTTTGTGTTTGCTTCTCTGTTTGTTTTTTAAACTATAAGTTTCACAATAGGCTGTCTGTGCTTTGCAGACGTAACGGGCGTATGGGAAGTCCGTGGGCTTCGTCGTTACACTCATTACAAAGAAATTTAATTGAATCTCAGGTCATGCTTTCACAAGTGGAACATGCAGGCTACTAACTGAAGGAAGTATGGAATAAAGAGCTCACACAGGGACAACTAAATACAAATCAGTCTTCTTGTTTATTCACTGTTGAGCATGTATCGGAACTCTGAAGGTTATCTAGGAACAATACTAAATCTAAATCACTGAATTATTCATTTTAAAGATCTGGGTGTTCGTACTAAAACCTTCTGTTATGTTCAACAATATAGACAAACATCAGTTAAATTATCAACTAAGTTAACACAAATTATCTTGATCATAATTGTTATAAATGCATTAATAATTATTTTAAATTATAATTCAGCAGCTCCTATAAAAGTGGTATCAAACCTACTATGTGTTAATACATTTAACATCATTCACTTTTCTCTCTTTACACGTTATTGAACGTTTATTAGAACACTGCTACACTAAATCAGAAATAATATACTTACAAAGATAACTTCTTGTAGGTTCTGGATTACTGCCTCTTCCGTCTTCTGCAATCATAAAAATTCCCCGGAGCAGCTTAAAATTTTGAATCGAAAACACGGAATTATATTCACAACTTTTAGTATTTTCCCGATTTTAAGAAAAGTTTAGTAGATGTATTTTTAAAAGTAGTTATTTCAATTCGATTAGTACAAGTGGGCTGTTTCATCAATGAGTGGACTAGTTCGTTAGAGACTAACCAAAATCCACTTTGTTATTGGACCTTACACAACTTATTTGTGTCCCTTATCTAATATCTTTGGCGAAATCATCTAAGGCATTTAATTTAGTATATACAGAGACAAACCATGTGACTCTGGTCTCTTCACAAATATTAATTTACTCATTGGTTTTTGGTAACATTAATTTCGTTATGTGCTTTGCCTAAACAATTACAGTGTTATTTCAACATTCCACGTCTGTCCAGCGATAGAATTCTTGAGCGTAATTTTCTGCACTTCTCAGGTCAAGACTTGGAATATATCTCTAGCTAACTCATGTAATGGGTGTTAAGCCTTTATTTTCCTTATTTGGTATAGTGGTCCACTAGTTAGTGTCCACATTTTTATAATATTTTCGTTCTGCCACTTTCTCCGTACTATACGTTATAAAAAAATAAAACGTACATCTTGAAACCCTTTAAATATGTATATACTTAGTATTTATGTTTCAAAAATACTTCACAGACTACAGGTATTGAAACCTATTATTTCATGTTACACCCTCTCAAGCTCATTGTTGTTGTTGTTGTTTTGAATTAAGCAAAAAGCTACACAATGGGCTATCTGTGATTTGCCTACCACGGCTATCGAAACCCGGTTTTTCGCATTGTAAGTCCACAGACATACCGCTGAGCCACTGGGGGGGCAGCTCATTGTTGAGCTATTGTGTGGCTCTGAATTGGAACTCGAGAAATGTTTACAAGTTTTGCAAGTATGAAATATGTGATATTGGTAACATACACAGATTTGAACCCGACCCGTTAACTGTGAAGCTCAGAAACGACAAGAGGATGAACATGTAACCCTTACAATGAAGGGGGTGAGCTAGGATAAAAGCTGCTCACCAAAGAACAACAAACAGACTTACAAACAAAGGTACAACAGTATAAATTAGATACGAGTAGAGAAATGAAATTTGTGGTTGTATCATATGAAAATTATTTTGAAATGAGATAGAATCAATAACATAATTTAATATGCAAAATATAAATCCAAAGCACAGAAAAGTTTAGATATGATTTATTAAATTATTCATACCTAACAAACAATATTAAAGAAAGTTATAACATCTTCTTTGATTATGTGATTGTAAGAGATTATCAGTTTAATATTACATAATATACAAATAAACAAGTATTTCTCTTAGGATGTTTATGGTCTTCCAGAAAATATATTATTTAGGTTTTTAATTAAATGATTCATTAAACTATTATATATTACATTTTGGAATTATTGTCTACAATTACTGTTTCATTGCTCGTTATGTATGACAGAACTAAATTCGGAACAATTTTGTGCATTAAGACTCTCTCTCTATATATATATATATGACTCAATTAAAAGCATTTTTGTTTTCTTTATTGATAAATTATGCAGATTTATTACCTGAAGAACTCATATCTAAATCGAGATAGTGGATCAGTAGTTTCTGTAATTTCCAGTTCAAGAGGACAAAGTTTAATAATATCTGAAACTGAAATTATTTGCAATGAAAAATAGTTCATAACTACAATAATTACATATATTAAAACTTATTAACACACAAGTGAAACTGACACCATTTTACATAAATTTAGATCTCTGAAGAAAACAGTTTTCGATTTTTTGTGTTTAAACTGCACTGGGCAACAACCAAAAGAACTTTAATTCGTGACCCGACATGACCAAGAGGTTAAAGCACTCGACTCGTTGTCCGAGGATCGCGGGTTCGAATCCCCGTCACTCTAAACATGCTCGCCCTTTCAACCGTGGGAGCGTTATAATGCAACGATCAATCCCACTATTCGTTGGTAAAAGAGTAACCCAGGAGTTGGCGATGGGTTACGATGACTAGCCGCCTTCCCTCTAGTCTTACACTACATGAGAAACTGATAAAACTAAATTCTGAAACAATAAAATTAAATGTGTATTATACATTAAATAGAAATAAACTGAACAAGTAAACTTGTAGCGTATCCACCCTTTACTCTAGTGTTTCGAACACACAGATTCATGTTCATTTCCCAAAACGAAGTTCGTTCTTTATTATATATGGGATCTTGTTTCTTCAGTTTTAGCCCCTTGAAATTAATGCGTCTTAGGGTACTCCTAATCAGTAAACTAACCTTTTCTACTTTCACATCCTCCTTATCGAGTTTACTATAAATTCTTGGGTACTTTATTTTTAAGTGGAGACCACGTGGTCACCAACTACACTCATCCTCAATTTCCGATTATTGAATCAAACCCGCGTTTGAAGAATAAAACTAACATTGCTGCCTAATGGCTAAACCTACAAAGCCAATACTTAAAACAGACTAGGTGTTAGTAGCTTCACATAATCTTCCTACACGTAGAGTGTGTACTTGTATAGGACCAGCTGATAATTAACTAAAAACAAGAATTACTTGTTTATGATGCAGAATTCAACTGAATAAAAATTAATAAACAATCCCCCTACTCGGCCCGGCATGGCCAGGTGGTTAAGGCACTCGACTCTTAATCCACGGGTCGCTTTTGTTCTTTGTTTTGCTTTGTGATATAAATAATTTATATATATATTAAACTGCCTTTGAACATTTCCATTAAACGATCCGTAGTCATCCTGGAGTGTAATAACTTATGAAAAAACGTTTGTAATAGAATTTCAAAGCAAAAATACAAACCTGTGTTCAATATTGAGAAATAAAGATACAGCATCTTGTACAATAAAATATGCTTTGGGATAGATCTGTGTCGGAAGGTTACATACTTTGAAAAACTCGTTTTTTACACATCTGAGCTTTAAAATGTCCCAATAATCATTAACAAAAGCCTTGTTACAATGAGTTGGACAGCACTATCCAACAAACGCCATGTAAGTTATCGAATTGAAGTAGAAGTATTTATTTCGTATGTGACATCAGTCAGCAACACTAGACAAGAAAAACGTCTATTTCGTCGTTTCGATGACCATTTAATTTCACTGACGAAGGTTTTTTTTTTTTTGTTTTTAATTTCGCGCAAAGTTACACGAAGGTTATCTGCGCTAGCCGTCCCCAATTTAGCAGTGTATAAGACTAGAAGGAAGGCAGCTAGTCATCACTACCCACCGCCAACTCTTGGGTTACTCTTTTATCAACGAATAGTGGGATTGATCGTCACATTATAACGCTCCCACGGCTGAAAGAGCGAGCATGTTTGGTGCGACCGCGATTCGAACATCCGCGACCTCGGATTACGAGTCGAACGCCTTAACCCACCTGACCATGCCGGGCTTTTGACGAAGGTGTATGGAACATCTCTCGTACTAGTCTTCTTGTATTATAGATCTACTTGAACAACAACTAAAAATTTACCTAAAATTAATGATTTTATAAGTCATTACAAGCTCCTTTTATATCCTAAAAGTACGAACTTACGATAGAACATAAAATTATGAGTAATAAATGCAAATCTTTAAGGAAACAATCCTTTAAGTTTTATAAATACATAAATATATACGTAACCTAGTTAGCTACAGTAAAGTTTGATGTTACAAAAAGTATTGAAAAAAGCAAGTCAAAACTACAAACTGAGTTATTTGAGTTTGAGCAAAAATAGATTTTTAAAAAATTTCTTCCACGAAAAAGAAAACATATTAATCAGAAACGGTTTTGCATAAAATTTGATGGATATTTTTATTTTCACGATAAATTCATGCACTTGGCGCTCGGCTAGGTTATTCCGCATTGCGTCTTTACTTTTAACTTATTATACCAACACTCATTACACGTATAAGGTGTAATGGCACTACACCCCCTTGCATCCCCCCTGTCGCTAAAATCGTAATGGACAGACAGTAATCGAACTATTCTATATGGATAAATGCATGTTAACCTTTATGTCTCCTTTTCGAGAAATCAAACGTGACGTAACATACACTGGCTTTTGTACAGGTTAGTTGGTTTTTTTATTATATTTGTTCGTTTTTTTTTTTATATTAGCTATATTTTTGTGTTCCAACAATACCAAGCATATACCCGTTTCACTTTAATTGCTCTTCAGGATCTCTACCAGCCTACCCTCAAATCTAATTATACGCCCAAAGTAGTTCATCGTCCATAACATATATATATAAGGATGCTGATATATTATAATATATTTTTCGGTACAAAAAGCAATTATTAGGATCTCAGACAAAAAAGTCCTGTGAAAGAATTAGAGCGATAAAGATCAGAATTGTTTCTGAACGCTTGTGTGGAAAATTGACTTAGATGAGAATTCACTGAAAAAGTGAAATTTTGATTTACTTCAGAAACATGTATGTAGCGATTTAGGATGATTTACAAAGACAATAAGCATTAGTTTTGCTCGTCCAGTACTGTGAAATATTCAGGCATTTTCAAGATGATTTTAAACTGTCAATATTTATGGTCGTGATTTTACTTCATCACGAGTGTGTGTGTGTTTTCTTATTGAAAAGCCACATCGGGCTATCTGCTGATTTCATCACGATCCCTATTATAAAACACAACCGTACTTAATGAAATAACTCTTTTCTATACCTTTCAGCATCATGTACATAAAATCTGTTTCCAAATTCAAACAGTATTTTCGTATGTTTCGATATCTGTAACCACTTTGCCATAATCGCTTGTTTATTTTATTCTTTTATAATTAAGCACAAAGCTACACAATGAGCTACATATCTGTGCTTTACCCACCACGGGTATCGAAACCCGGTTTCTAGTGGTGCGAGTCAGCAAACATACCTCTGCGCCACTGGAGGGCGTCATAATGGTGTTACTTTAATCAATATTTTTGACATCTGTATTACATAAGCATAAGAAATGTAAATTAATCATATAATTTTTATATTTTCTTGAAGGTAAATGATTAGGAAGGATAAAAGACAAAATTTTCGTTATATTACATTAAGCATTTTGTTAAAAACGATAGATTTAGTAACTTATATGCAGGGATAGCCAAGGTATTCAACAAGCATTTAAAATAAACAATAACAAAGAACATTACTTTGTAAGATGATTATCACTCACTTTCATTTTTTTCTCTACCCAACAACCCCAAAAAACAAGTCAATAAACCACCGCTAAGATACCAAAACAAAGTGACCGTTACTCCAAACTGTTCTTCAATCTTCTTGTTTCAGTCAAGATAACTGTACAACTACTTTATCACAAATGTCAGTTTAAACATAAATCTAATCTATGTGTTTGAGGGCAGTGCTCAATGTAATTGTTTAGTCTTAATAACTTCTAGTAGTTAAAAAAAGTCACAATTTAAGTTAAACGATGTAATCATTACTTCTTGAAATAAGCATTCGAACAGAAATCTGATGTTCCTTTAAAAGGCTTCAGAACAGGATGAAACAAGAATTAATAGCCAACACTAAATGAATACTAAATGACTGTAACATGTAGAATATTCAATTCTTTGTACACTATATAATTAGTGACTTTAGACAGTCAAATTCTTTATTATCTACGAAGTGACGAAATTAAAAATAATTAATACACAGAAAATTAAACTTTACTGTACACGTTAAAATAAAATACACTAACTTTCAACCAAGGGAAAAACGTCCCTCCAAAAAAAATTGACAAACGTAAAATGACACTGTAAAAAATGCAAACAAGGATATAAGGATGAAACAGCTATATATAGGTAATCTTTACATAACTTTCAACCTTATAATTCTAATTCTTTACAATACCTATGAATATAGAATATTGTTTTTTAAATATCTAACAGATGTTACAGCTATTCTTGGTTTTCCTGTTATCGTTGTTTATCTTGTCTTATTTTTAAGATACATCCTACAATACATTCCTGACGTATTGATTCTTGCTCTCGAGAATCTTCTACAAACTTAGAGAATAGGCGGGACTTGCGCAATACATACACAACGATATACGTCACAGGCGTAAAAAAAGAAATTATACTGAAACAAAAGTAGGTATTAAAACAAATGTACAACAGTAAATCCGTTACAATACCTATCATGCTCACATCCACCAAAAGACAGTGCTTTCGGTACGTAATGAGCCTGCTCTTTTAGTGTTTCTTTTTCTCTTGATTGTGTATTTGTTTTTTGTGCGTCATTTAACAAGTAACTGTTTTGTTCGTTTGAAGTTTTTCTTAAGCATAAAGATACATATGAGCTATCTGTGTTTTGCCCACCATAGGTATCGAAATCCGGCTTCTATTGTTGTAATTCCTCAGAAACCCCGCTGTGCCACTGGGAAACCAGGATATTCCCATTGATGTTTGGGTGCTGTTATTGCAACTATTCAATATTGTACCTTTAGCGATTTTTACGTATGATATAGTTTTTCTTTTTGTTTTGAAAAGTGTGTTCTGTTGTAAATATGTATATATATATATATATATATCAAATCAACTTCAGATCTAACTAACTTATTATAGTTACTGTGTATATATAATTACAGAATATAAAAAATATTGTAAATGGGAAAAAAACAGTGACGAATGTTTTCAGTATGAATGTTGTTATTCAGTAGTTTTCAACTAATGAAACAACTGAGAAAGAAATATATCTAAACATCACCCAAAGTATTGTTAGCAATATATACTTTCATTCTACATGTTTTTATAATATAGTCCCCTAGTGTGCAAGCTGATAAAAGTAATTTCGGTCCAGACACAGGAAATATAATAATTGTTTTTTTCTTGGTACTGGCTGTTGGCCATAACTCTCTCTTTACTGACAGTAGTTTGAAATCTTTAAACCAGGATATAAGATAGTTTTTCTTCAAAGTGAAATGATGAATAAAAAAATTGATGGCTTTGTAGTTGGACTAAGTATTTTTTCGGTTTCTCTGTCTACTGTTTCTGTAGTTATACTGAACACCAAATTAAAGACCACAAGTGCCAGGAGGACTATTTAAAAGTTAGTTTCATTTACATAGTTTTTAATAATGAGGAACAATAATAATGAGTTATTTGTTTGCGAATTTTAGCAAATGACAGCATGAAGCCAAATAAACGTATAAAACATTGGGAAACCAAACGCCCTGAGTATGTGGGCAATTTAATTTTTCAAGCTACAAATAAAATAATTGAAGTAGAAAAGAAATCTTCTTTGCTACTTAAAGCCTTGAAAACTTCTTTAAAGGCATTTTACTTAACTGGGAAAACACAATATAGGAAAGGCATTAGTTTCCAATTTCCACAAAAATGTGGCATATCACGCATGGAGAAAGATATGGTGAGGCCTCAAGTATATATTTTTATCATATGAAATTGGCTCAAGGCATAATCTGTATTGACATAGAAACTGATAACAACCAACCAGAACAGTTTGGAATTTGCCATACATTGAAGAAACCAAATACGTTGCAAATTTAACTCAGCTTCTAGAAGGTATTTGTATGATATATGAAAAGGAAGTGTATAAAGAGTTTTTATTTTTCCAAGCGCTGAAAGAGCAATATACAGTGGAAACGTTTTTTCTTATTCATGAGGCTTTCACTAAACTCAGTGTTTCTTTAATTAATTGTTTCGGAATATGCACTGATGGGGAAACTGCATTTTGTGAAACAAGAAAGGGTTCACAGCCAAAGTAAATTCACTTGCTCCAGATTTAACACTAACACGTTTCATCACACACAGGGAAACACTAGCTTCAAAAAAATTGTAGCCTAAAGCAAATAAAATGTTACAAAATGTAGTGAATATTGTGAATTTTGTGAAATCAAGAGCATTTAACAGCAGACTATTTTCCGTTCATTGTAGAGAAATAGGATCCACGTTTCACAAGGTCCTGCTGCATACATGAGTGCGTCGGTTGTTTCGTTAGAAGTTACTCGATCTCATTGCAGAGCTGAAAGACGAACTTTGTATTTTTTGTTAAATTGAAATCCAACACTAGCAATGCATTTTAGGAATGAAAAGTTGTTTCTAATGCTGTGCTACTTGACTAATAGTTTCGACAAATTCAAGGACCATAACTTATCAATGCTTCATCAGAAACATAGTATTTTCCAACTGAGTAACAAAGTGTCTGCATTTCGCAACGTAAAACCTGTGCTTATAGAAAACTTGATATTATTAAGTAGTTTAACTGTACATCCACAGCTTAAGATTGGTCACACGCTCAAACAAGTCAAAGATAGGGTAAGCTTGTTACTTAAAATTACATTAAATCTCAAAATCTGATACTTTGCTTAGTTCCATTAACTTGCTATAGTCTTTATTTCTTGAACGTTAACATTTAGATATTGGTCTCAAACTTTATATTCTTAATTCTAATTTCCATAGCATACTTTGATCTGTTCATCATAATAACTACTGGATAGTGATAGTGTCTTGATATTCATTAATAGGGGAGTAAACTAAAGCTGTTTGCTTAATACTATTTATCATTTTAAACCTTTTTAATTTTTATGGTATGAACGTCTTTTGTAAGCTGTCGAAGCATTGATTCTTTTAATTATACTTGCCATAAGAAATTGATGTAACATAATATCTTATAACAAGTATATTTAATACAATAATACTTCGCCAGCTTGTAAACGGCATTTACACCGTAACAATTATTGTTGTAAAAATTGGCCATATTAATAGTATTCTGGCCACTTCTTTGTTCGTTGTGTTTAATTCGGCCTAAACAGCTGTGAATTAAACAAAACGCGTTGTCAGCAATGGATATAACAAATTGTAAGTGTGGTTGAAATACTATTAATTTATAGTCATATAAATGTTGAAAGTCTGTAATGGACTAGATTAAGAATGTAGTGTCAAAAATATAACAGGCCTAACATAATGTTCTATTTTTTTCTGATTATGAAGGAGCGCAAGAGAAAGCATGTTTAGAAAGGAGGGCACCATGAAGAAAAACTTTTACACACCTCTCATAAAATCAAATCTTATACTATAATTAAATTTAAAAGTAACAATTTCCAGTTATTCAAAATATTATTTGTGTCAAGAAATATTTCTAACTTCCTTTTGAAGCGTTTGTTTTATGAACGACTCTTTTGAGTTATATATCTTAGAAAGTAACATATATACATTTTTTTACTGAAAAGCACAATTACTCAATGTTTTTGCGGAAAAGAAAAAGAACGAGCATTTTAAGTTAGAGGACGCTTTAGGACTCGTGTGTACGTTATACTAGTGCTATTGTTGGATATTAGGATTGAGGGTGAAAGTGTTAGTAATGTTATTTGTCTTATTACTAATAAGTAAATCGTTCTATTCTATCATGTTTTTGTACAAAATATAATAATTTAAAATAACCAATATTGTATATACTCACATCTTAGGTTAATTTTGGATATTTGAATAATGATGTTACAAATACAATTAATTTAAACAACAAATAAGCGACTTTGGCACTGAATTTTACTCAACTCGCTTGAGTTTGAGACTCCTCTTCGAAAGTCATCTCTTTCTTTTAGTAGTGAAGGAAAAATTTTATAACCCGATGCTTAAAAAGAGTTACAGATTCACATATATTAAAAAGAGTGAGCTTCTTGTTTAAAATGACATTCAATTTAAGGTTTAAACTTCAGAGTCTGATACTTTATTTATTCTGTACTATATTATCTTAATAAATATATTTCTTTAACTGAAGGTAGACCTTCACCCTAGCATTAAGATACTGGTATGCAATCCTACACTCGAAGTTCTAATTCCTATGGCATATTTTTGTTTTTTCATCATAACCACTGGGTACCAAAAGTGTCTAGAGTTTCGTTAAATAGTTTCATTGTACAGGTATAGCTAGATAAGCCATGAGGGTGGATACTCTTTCTATCTGAAGACATAACTGCCTACTGGTGGTTTGTCCATATCTCAAGTTTCATATTCTTTGTTGTATTGATAAACTGGTAAGGTTTAAATGTACAACCTTAAATCTTGCAAACTTTTGCCTTTTTTTTTTATTTTACTTGAGCAGTTTGTTACATTTACCATTCTCATATAGCCTTATTTCCAGTTAGATATAGATGGGAATCTGCTTGCAGTAGCATAACTGAAGATTTTTTATAATGGTTTCTAAGACACTCAAGCTATCAGAACAGTATTCTGTTTGTAGCAAAGTTAACACTTTTAAGGATGTATTTTTTAGACATGCAGATTGCAAGTCAAGAGAGGAAATTACTTCTATATATGAATCATTATTCTGACATCACTTGAATATTGGATATAATTTTGGTCTCCTTATTAAAGAAAGGATATTGAAATGATTTAAAGGAATGCTATTAGGATGATTCATTGGATGAAAGGGTTAATTAAAATGATCTAAACATACCTTGATAAAAAATGGTCAAAGATAAATTTACTGAAGTTACAAGATTATTTAGGGAATCAACTGGATAAAGGCATCCATTTTTTTCATACTTTATAGATAATGTGACAAGAGGAAAAATGTTGAACAGACTCCAGTTCATACAGTTTCAGTTTTCTAACAGTGTTACTGATTTTTGAAATTAGTTGGCTTTGCTAGCAGTAGAGACCAGCACTTTTCATACATTTAAGAGAGGTATTAATAATTTCCTAAAAAGTAACTGAAGCTATATACTGTAGTTGTGGTTTGATAAACTTAATATAAAATGCAAATTAATTATGCTTTTGCTTCCAGAAAGGCTTCCACTCTCTATCATTCAACATATTTGAATGTTGGAGACACCCAAAATTTATTTAAGATACATCCTGAAGAAAAGGTAGAAGTAGTAAGACAAAATATTTTAGTGAATTTATTTTAGCTTTCTCTCATAGTAACATATTTCACTAAATGATTTTGCAAAGCTTCATTTATCAGCCTACAGAAATAAGAAAGAGGCTTCTAATTTTCATGTTAAATCTTATCTGCTTTAAGATACAAACCATCTGTTGAGTTATCAAAAATAAAAGAAAAAGGTGCCCATATCTGACCTTACATCTACTTTAAAAATAGGGAGAAAACCTTATCTTGTCATAGTGTGTTATCTATTTTTAGTCTCTCAACTATTTTGCTTACCATCCAGGGATGGTATCCATCTGGTAAATTCCAAGCTTTCTGAAAATAAAATCATTAACTTTGATGATTCCTCATAGACTCTTTTTAAGTTTTCAGTTTCTTTTTAATCAGATCCCTAACTGTTCTATAGCTCTTCAATTATAAACTTTGAAATTGATTATATTTATCCCTTATTTTCTCTTTGTTATTTTTTTAGGAATGTTCCTCTCTTGAATAAAAAAATGTTTTAAAAAAGTTTCGCATCACCCTCAGCCCAAGTTGCTAATGATAAATTTTGTTATGTGACTTCATAATTGGTTTAATGAAAATTAGTAATCAAATTTCACAATAGAGCAACACCTCTAATTTTGCATTCATCATCTCTTTTTTTTTCCAAATGTTCACCCACCCAATCTCCATGGTGTAGAAAACAATCCTTAATCACTTCCAAAAGTGTCTATTCCATCACTACTTAACTATATAATCTCAATGTATCTAACATTAAAACTTCCTATAGTTATTGCTTCAGAATTCTTAATAGTAACAGTGCTGAGTCATTATACATTTTTATTAGCATACAGTACTGTGAAAAAAGTGTTTGGACAAGAGAATATTTTGCCATTCTTTCCTTTTTTATGGTGCTAATTCTATGCACAATGCTTCACTTCACTGATCCATACTGACAACTGAATGAGCTAGGATGAGAATATTTATCATTCTTCAGAATTCCTATATATTTGTACCAAAGGCATGTCATGAGGATTCTGTTTGATTGAGCATACTGATTAAATTTTGGGTCTGAAATACTTGTCATGGTACCACATATAATATCTTAACTATAAAGAAAACCTAGTATATAGTACCAGTACATGTTAGAAGAAATCAATTTAATAACACTCCATAAAAACAGTGTTTAACCCTTTTGCAATGGGCTCAGTATAATATACACAAATTAGTCTATGCATTTGCACACATTAAGTATCTGTATTATAACTTTTGATACAGCATTTTGTATAAAAAACATTTTTTTAATCAAATGTATTTACTAATAATTTGTTTGCAAAAATAAGAGTGACTTTATGTCATGGTTAAGAGAACTATTCTTTGTCACAAAAATCTCAAATGTTATTTGGGTAATCTCTTAAACCCTCCAACACATTTCAGACATTTGTTTTAAGTAAGACTATATTTTATTATCTTCTATAACTATCTGTGGTCTGTCATTTGACCAACCTCATAACTATTATACAAAAATTAGGAAATATATATGTTGCTTTTTTCATGCTAGAGTGACTACATACTATAATATGAAAATACAAATGTTTAGTCTAAGTATCTTAACTCTCTACACTGTATATGAACATACATTTATTAATTTGTATTATATTGACCTTCTAGTCATGCATACCCTATATTACATAGCTTGCATTGATGCAGTACACGTGCACTTGGGTCACATATTCAGTAATATGAAACTGATCTTTAGTCTTCCCTGTTTTTGCTGTGTTTTAGTGGACTGGTGTTTTGTAATATACAGTTACATTTCAATTATTTACATTATATATACATATATATAGATTATTACTATTTCAAAATAAATTATTAAAATTATTATTTTTTAAATATACAGCAGTAAGCCAAGAAATAAAGCAAACAATTCTTTTCATGCTATGACCTTTGTATTTGGTTGTTGCTCAACACAGGTTGTTAAGCCTTTTAAAATTTAGCGCATGGAAGATATCAAACAACATTTTTAAAGTTATATATATATATAGTTTAATAGCCAAAAAATCATAAATAACTACACTGATATCAATGGATTGCACTATAATTTTTTAAGCATAGTAACTAAGGATTGTTTAGATTTTAAAAAATATGAAATATCGAGCAGACCAAAGACACAACCTACTTCCTTGAAAACTTGGATCTACAGAACGAGGTGGCTTTTCAAAGTTTAAAATGGCTGAGAAAACCACCAGGGGATATTCTAAGCTGTTGATTGGGTATTCATATATCAATTACCTATAGTAAGAGTATATGAGGGACTGTTTCAAAAAATGGAAGGAGTTGAAAGGGGCCACCCTGTTTGATTTAGTACTTAAACCATATCCCATCAAAATAAAAAAATATGAGGTTCTTATTTTATATTCTAGCTTGTTAATATTAGTAATTTGAGTTTCTAATTTGTACAAAACTATAGACTTAGTTCTTTGACATCACAAATATTTAACTTTATACAGTGCTACATTTAACATATCATGTGACTCACTAAAATCTGTACTTAAATGTGTTCTTTTAATATTTATTTTTAAATTAAGAACTTGTATATAAGATTAAAGTGTGAATTCAAATCTACAGTTTGATTCCAATCTTACTGACATAAATTCATCAAAAAGTAGTTCAATAAAATATTGAATGCAAGTCAACAAATGTGATGACAAGGCCTTTGAACCCTGACCTGTTGCAAAAGTGTTAATATCCTGAATTTGATCAACTTATCAAAATTGTTTTTCCTGACTGTTGCTGTTTCTGGATATTTCAATTGTGTAAGCAATCAAAATAGTACCTTTGTGATTTCTCATTATTCTTTTCAGTAAGACCTGTGTATATGGTATCGGGAGATATATTGGTGCAACACCCCTATTAATAAAGCAGTTTATAGTAATGTTTACTATATGTATTTCATAACAGCAAAATTTTTTGGGATAAACTTTTATACTTTATTTATTTTACCAACTGTAATAAAATCAATTTGTAGTAAAGTAAAAAGTTTAACAATATGAAATAGAAACTAGTATGATTGTAGATTGTAACTAACAGTTATAGTTACTTATTGTAAGAGTTCAAACTTCTAACATATTTCACTTCTGTCTTCATTTAATTTTATAGTTTTGTTTTTCTGATTCCCTTTTATTACAAACAACAAATTACCCAGTGTGAGAGAGAAGAGCTCATGGTATACAAATAGTAAAACTACATGATGTGACCTCAAACTGTTTGTGTTCTTTGAAGAGTGAACACAAGCAGTTTATTACATTTTTCTTTCTTTTAACTTACTTAATGTAATAAGTTTTTGATTTTTATATTTTAGTTAAAATGTATAACAATAAATAAAAAAATTATACATAAAGAAACTTAGGAATTTCCTTAGCCACAGGCTGGTTTGCACTCAGGCATTATCTGAAGTTTAAAGAAGATGCTCAATCTGACTGCTGTCTGGCTTGTGAGGGTTTTCCCAGCTTATATTATGGTCTCATATTCATGATCAACTGCATACTACCTGTCAAAACATTTTCATTCCCACTGGTGTGATTAAGCACTAACTGCTGTTGAAATTATTCATTTTTTCTGATCACATTAAATAATAAAGGTATTCATATTTTGAAGAATATTACACAAAATATGAAAGTTTAAATCTTCAAATTCATTTGTATTGTGTGGTGTGACATCAAATCACTCACCAGTTGCAGACATCGGGAAACTACTATTGAATTGTCACCAATTCAGATTACAGTGCATACATATACACTTAAAATCAAATAAATAAAACATACAACAAACTAATCATGTTTATATGTTTTTATTGAAATGATGAAAACCTGCTATAGAGAGATCATTATCTTTTTGCCAAGAAATCATGGTTGTATGTCACATCTTTCAGGTTATTCATGGGAGGTTAGATCAATATAAAATCATTCCCTGCACAGAAAAAAAATGCGTCTAAAAATAAGTTATTATTAGGAGAGGTTGTATCTACTAGGCACTGCTGTACCAACTTTTTTGAATCTACTTTTTCTGTGTTAATTGTCCAAAAATAACTAGCATTTTAGAACCCCAAAAATATATCGCATACCTGAATAGAATGCCCCAAAGCTACTGTAATTTATCAGGCTTTCTATATCTGCTATGAATACTGTGCATTGCAAAAGTATTCACCCTCTAATGGTAATGTCACATTTTTATGGAATACAAATAATATAAACTTTGTTTTTTAATAAATTTGTTTTTCTTCAAAACTCAAATGACCAAGCTTAACTTATGTACAAAAGATGTTAAATGTCAGATACACATACAAAAACAATGTATAAATTGGAACTTTCTGATTGGTGGAAGTATCTTTGGCAGCAGTTACTGCTGTGAGTCTTTTTTGATAGGTCTCTGCAAGTTTTGCACAATGAGATGTTGTAATTTTTGCCCATTCTTTTTGACAAAATTTCTCCAATTCCAACAAGTTTGTTAGGGATTGTTGATGGATTGCAGTTTTCAAGTCTTGTCATAAATTTTCTATTGGATTCAAGTCAGAACTGTGACTGGAACACTCCAGGACATCCACTTTCTTTTTTTGAAACCAATCCAGTGTGACTTTGGCCTTGTGCTTCAGATCATTATCCTGCTGAAATATGAATTTTTGACTCAGTTTTAGATTCTTGACTAACTCAAGCAGGTTTTACTCTATAATTTGACTGTACTTTCCACCATCCATCTTTCCTTCTATGCTTACAAGCTTTCCAGCCCCTGCTAATGAAAAGCATTCCCATAACATGATTCTTCTACCACTATACTTGACAGTTGGGATGGTGTTGAGTGGATGATGTAGAGTGTTGGGCTTGTACTGGATGTAATGTTTTGAATTCAGACCAAAAAGCTAAATTTTTGTTTCATCTGACCACAAAACTTTCTGCCACATTCGTGCAATGACATTTATGTGTTTTGTCCCAAATTCATTAAGAGATTTAAGATAATTATTTTTCAATAATGGCTTTTTTTCTTACCACTTGCCCATACTACAGGCCATTTTCATGCAGAGACTGGGATTTTTCAATGTATGAACACTGACTCCCATCTCAGACATGGAACTCTGCAAATATTTTAAAGTCATTGTTGGCTTTACAGTGACAACCCTAACCAGTTTCCTGCTTGCCTTGCAACTTGATTTGGAAGGGTGGCCTGATATGGAAAGGAGAGGATAGTGACAATATTTATTACTTATTGACACTTATTACTGATGGAATTCACTATACTCAAAGAAATAAACAGCATCTTTGAAATTTTCTTGTAACTTTCTGACCTGTGCTTCTCTATCACTTTATATCTGAGTTGTTTGGAAAGCTCTTTAGTTTTTTTGGTTGATTTGTTTTAATACCATGCGAGTTGTAGCTTGAAAAGATTCATTTACTGTGAAGTCAAGTTAAACCACTCTGATTATACACAAACAGAGAACATTACACTAATTTTGAGACCTCTCAAACTAATATTTTACAACTGAATTGATTTAGGATTGTTGTAGCAAAGGATTGAATAGTTATGCAATTGAGAATATTTTAATTTTCTTCAAAAATATAACTTGCATAATGTTGGCATTTCTTTAGTTTTTTCAGTACATTGTATATTGTGTAGATTCCAGATACAAAGTCCCATTTGAATGTTTTATGATTGCAAGCTCAGATGGCAACAAAATGTGGAGACTTTGCAGGAGTGAGTACTTTTGTAAAGCACTGTAGATCTAAAAATTTCTGTTATAGTTTGCAGCACTAGCTATCATACGCACATCAAGACCTTTACAAAATAGTGGTTTTGATTGAAAAAACAAATAGACAATAGTTATGTTTACCCAGTGTTCAAAATGCTTTTTATATTGGTTTTTAGGTATGTTCAAATGGCAAATAGGTGTAAGTAAGTGGCTTTAAAAGCATGAAGAGGTGGGAGGAGCTTCTGTAGCAGGTGTGATTAATTATATCTCAGAAAATCAAGAAGGTGGAAGGTTCTAATCTTATATTTTAACTTGTCAGTAGCCTGTGTTTCTATGCGGTTATACCCTGAAAATCAAAAAGCAAATAAAGGAAAGCTAAAAATGAAATTAAAAATAAGATGATATAAAACATTCAGTTATAAACTACATGTTAGTGCAGTGTATATTAACATACATTTATGGTAGTTGTGTAATTAAAGTTAAAATTAAACTCTGTAACAGAACATGACATCCACTTTGACTGAGCCAAAATCATAGGATTAATTCAAAATTGTTTAGTGTCCTGTTATTACTATTTTGGATTATTCCAACTCTTCAGGTTTCATGTGAGAATAATCAGTATATGAAATGCATTAATGAGCCCAACAATTAATTACTTAACAAATTCCACTAATCTCCTAGCTCTAATCATAATATTGATTTAACCAATACTATAAGAGAAATGAATTTTAATATTCTAAATGCAACCAAAAGCTCTTTTGAATCTTTTTTATTAAACTAATTATCTATTATTTGTTTTATTTTTATAAAATTCACGACATTATCCCCTAAAATTTGAGTTTTCTTTACCATTACTGAACATTTCTCCAGCTCTCTTTGTCAACATGCTTTAACATAGTTAACAATGGAAATTATTTTACTCTAAACCTCTTACATTCATCAAAACTCTCATATTGAACACCTTGTATCATATTCAGACTTTTCTGTCTGCACAAAAAACAACTCTTTGCTTGTGTTATTGGATTATTTTCATCCTTTAAGCTTGATGAAAGCTTTTTTTACTTCAGTTACTCCTTGGATCTGCCATTACTGGTTAATGAACTTACATACCTGCATGTGTATCTTTTGCACTATTTTGAACTACATACTTGATAAAGTAGTTCTGGTTATTGTTTTTTTTTCTGCATTGCATCGTATACATAATTTTCAATACAATTGTTTAATAATGTCATAGTTAACGTTAGACAATTATCAGTATTTGGTAATAGAATTATCAACAGCCTAACTGATTAGTACAGTGTTTCTCAAACTATGTTATATAAACAAATGTTGGTGGGGAGTATTGCCAGCCAGCTCTATTCTTTCTAGTCAGTAGTTTAAGAACGAAAAACAAAGTCATTGTCAGGTGCTATAGTATGGTTTACTTCATTCTAGTTACCGGTTCAAAGAAAACCTTAATGAATTATGTTGCAAATCACTTACCCTTCCCTTCAATTAGCAGTTCAAAATTAGTGACAGTTGCAGGTAACATTAATAGCTTTACCATAACAAAGACAGGGAAAGTAAGTTTGGTGGAAGTTGGAATCAAATCTGAGACATCCATATCCTGAGTCTCCTTTTCAAATCACTAAAGCTGAATGAAGTTGAAATGTAGAAACTTGGGCACAGCACAGGTAGCCAGCACACTTAACACCAAAAATATAAAATGTATATTTTTTTATTACTTGGATAATTGGAATAATTGATAAAAAAGTAATAAGAAAACCTAATTTTGATTGGTTTATTATTTTTGTGACATCTGATTTAATCATAAATTAATTTTTTAGTTTACTAGACATTGGTAATTATGTTGATTAAATCACCCATCTCTCGTCTTAATATGCCCCACAGTGGTATAGCTGAAGACTTACAATGCGAGAAACTGGTTTTGAAATCCATGGTGGGCAGAACACCAACAGCCATTTGTGCTTACTTACAAATAAACAAAGTAGTCTTAATACAAAAATTTAGTGATCCTTACATTTTCCAAACTAGAGAAATAAAATATTTTTTGACATAATGACTTTAGTTTGTCATTAACTTGCTTCATTTTCTCTTTTGTTCACCACAATAACATTTTGATTCATTTTGCTGAAATTTTCACCTCGTACACTAACAAGTGGATATCAAATTACTCTAAACTTTTGAAATTTACAGAGTAATTTATTACTTGAGAAATGATCTGCTTGTTGCATTGAAGCTCTCCCACAAATGCCGTGCCTTTTACTCCTTCACGACTTTGGACCATAATAACCAGGCACAAGAAAAAACCCAAGACTCTAGAATGAAGCATAAAAATAAGAAAGTCCTAAAAGTTACACAAAACTAACTTATCTCTATTCACCATAAAAACCAACACCAGTTATAATAGTGTATGCTAAGCTTCCAAAATAGTTTAACTATTATTTCAGAAAACATTATTTGCAAAATAAGTACTTTAAAGACTAATTTAAAGTAACTTAAAAATGGAAATTGGACTAATGAAGATTAGTTTACTTAAACAAGATGAATAATATTACAGAAATAAATTTTGTTAAACTAATCTAAGAAATTATCAGGTAAACAGAAAAGACCCTTTTGTGTTCATAACTGCATTGCAATTGTCATTTCCTATTGGTAGTTACTCACTGCCTTAGTTTTACTATAAATAGCTAGCTTTATCTAATTTTAAGTTAATACTAATTACCCATTCGCCCCTTTCAACTTTTTTTTAGAAACACTTTATTTATTAAAACAACTTTTTACCCATGCTGCTAACAAAATTTAGCACAAGCTCACCAAAATGACTTTCACAAAATGTTCAGCAAATTTTGTTGTCAATTCCCCACACTATATTGTCACCACATATTCAGTGTAAGATAGTTCTTGAACATGCTTAGTCCATTATTACTTGGAAATTGTGTAAAGCTAATATTACATAATTGTTTATTTTACATTTCAAGAAGATTGACTGAAATGATACTCAACATCTAATGCTTGTAAAGTTTTTCAATCCTTTTTAAAATTTCTAATGACTTGTATATGAATGTATAGTATAGGAGTTTCAGTATTAATAAACGTCCATAGGTTAGAGGTTTACATATGTTCATATGCTTTGTGCAGTCTGTTCGGGAAGGTTATAACCATGCTGTTAAACTTGTAAGTACTAAAAATGTGAAATGTGAAAGACCCAAAATGAGTTTCCTCAGATATGGCTGAAATTATTCACAGACCTTGTGACATGTTTAAAATGTTGCTTATGTTATATCCTTGAAAGTCATTAACTTGTGTAGGTCTTTATGTTAATCAGAATAGATTATCCATTGTAAGTATTACTGGAATATTTAAAAACCAAATTTGTTATTTTAACAATCCTGTATATATCCTTAATATATATATATATATATACATGTTAGTTAGTGGTATAGAGTTAAATCAGTTATATGAAAAGTTAGAACTAGACTACATGTTTGTGAGTTTAGCCATAAAAAACAGATAGTGGCAATTTTTAAAGTAAAATTATCAATTGCATTGCAATAACAGAGTAAAAAAGAAATAATTTATCTTGTCAGTTGTGTTCTAAAGTAATTGAACAAACCTGGGTGAATTTTAATGAAAAAAAGACAATTGTTTAAAGCTCTGAATACAACTATGATAACCAACAGTGTAACAAACATTTATATATATATATTTGACTTGTTTTGAATTATTATTTTAAAGCAAGTGGACTGTGTGTTTTTTATTGTTAAAATATACACTGTGCAACAAATTACAGACACCTGCTATAAAGAATCTGACATGTACATATGTAGAACTTGATAGTAGTGATAAATGAAGACACTTGCATTATAATTTTCTTTATTTATGACAAACATGTTATCAGTATGCACCACCTGTGCAGTATATAATCACATTTAAAATAAATCTATATTTTGTGTAACCTGCTCGGTAGTTAAATGATTCTATATATTACAAGTTAAGCACTGTTCATGTGCCCATTAGGCATGTTATTTAATGTAACTGCTTTTTGGTGATTCCCATAAATGTGTAGTAATTATCATCGCCTAAAGGTGCAGGATTGTCAAATTCTAAATTTTACAGTTACTTGATCATGTATTGGACTGCTTTGCATCAGCTAGTCTTAGTAGTTTATGCATTTTGTATGTATTCTTCAAACATACTGTATACATCTTGAAACATCTACTCTCAGTTGATGTAATGATACTTCAGTCTAGAAGAAACAGTTTTCTAGTCATTTTCAGTAATCACTCAATTCAGTATTAATTTGGTCTGCATTTTAAATTTTAGTCATAATGTAAGTCAAGGTGACAATAACCTTTGCTTATTGCAAGTCTTGAGTTAGTTATATGTAAGGTCTCACTGGATAAGTAACTTCTCTCTCCTAAAGTTTGTCCTGTATAATGTTTCCATGTAGCTTATATTAAGAGAGATTGAATAAGCATTCCTCAGATTGTAAATAATGTTCAAGTTTAAAAAATATACAACCTCAAATTTAAAATTCTTGGGTGAATCAAACTTGTTTAAAATCATTCATATATCAAAAAAATTAAGTTTTACTTACCTTTACTGCAGGGTGTATGTTGCACTGACCCAACTGATGCTTTTGGTTTGTCATATTTATCCCTGAAAACCTGTGACTGCATTTTTTAAACTGATAATTAATAGCAGTACTAATTGTTTTACATTGTTCATATAAAGTACTGTAAAACACCTAATGTATTTTTTACTTCAAAGCCAACAAAAATCATTGAACACACATGCTGCAGAATGATGCATAGCGTTAGAAGTTATTAGATGCCCACTTTATTGCTTAGGTAAGGTTCATCCAATCAGGAGTTTTGTTTTTGTAACTAGTTTTCTTCAACTGTTTTAGTTATCAGTAGTTTTGTCATCATGCCTAGTGATTTTTACGTGATTATCATCATTGACTACATTTACAAATCAGCTCACCAACAAATGTTTTCTTCAACATGTTTGACATGAGAATTTAACCAAGCTGTCATTGCATTGTCTTTTGTAACTTCACAGTGTGTTGTTATAATGTCAGATTTATTGGCTCTTCATTTCTTTCTTATTCTCTCTTTTTTTTATATTTTTTGCCATAACATGCTTATTGTCCTTTCATCTTCATTAAACTTGGTGATTTCTGATACAGTATTGTACTTACTCTCTTATATATAGTATTCTTGTTCAGTACTGCCCTCCATAATACAAAATTCTTTTTGCATTCCACAACTTTTGATCTCTCTTCTTTCTTACCTTATGATTGATGTGGTTCACAGCATCTTAATATGTAAAACATCATACAACAACCCTCTGTTACAGAAGCATGCCACACCATCTTGAGAGCTATATTGCCTCATCCTCCAGGGACTTCTGATCATTATACTTTGGCTTATCATTAAACTGATCAATCTTTTCATGACACTCAGCAGCTTGAGTTACTTATGAAAGTGCTGGAACTGACACTAAGAATCCTATGTTTTTGTCCCAAGCCCAGTTTTCACAGCTGCATTAACTGTACTTAATGTTTTTAAATAGAGTTGATACCAGTCTAAACCATATTGTTTAAGGTAACAGTCAAAAATGTTTTTCATATTGGAATTTCATTTTTTTTCATTGAACTACATGAAAATGAAAATATATTAATTGTAATATTTTTATTTTATCCATTTTGTTATGCTGTGTTTGCTTTTTTGATACACCAAGTACTGTATCTTTTTAATAACACCACTCAGAACTGAAAAAGGTAAGCCTGTTGGAACAGTCATGCAATTAAAATAATGTGGTCACAAATTTATTCTTCTCAACAGCTAGTCAACTGAAATCAATATTCCGTTTTGTGATTTTCTTCATTATTTTAAAACTTCTGGCATGTGGTGCTCTCTTGAATAAACATGATGTAACTGTAACCAAGCAAATTCTTTTCTTTCTAGGTGGTATACAATGTTGATAAAGAGTAATCTATTGTAGTTTGTGTAATATTAATTCACAATAACACAAATAATTTTTAATAAATCTATCTTTTACCTGTATAGTCTTCCTCCAAGAAGAGTGTAATAGCATTTTAGTTGCATGTGGTACACAAAAAGTGCAGTTGAGCAATCATATACAGTGAGTAAGACTAGTAAAGATTTGTTTAAAATTACTATTTTATTTTATTGATGGGGATTTGGACATTCTGTTGTGGACATGTAGTTATTGCCACATTGTTACTAGGACAACTTGTAGTACGTGCATTGTTGTTGCATCATTTATATGACATGGCAGGTTTTGTTTCAAATACTGATTTTATGACAGGTGGTTTTTTAAATATAAAATTGATTGATGACAGTAATAAATAAATAATAATGGGTTGTAGATTGTACAGTCATTTGTGGACTTCAAAAACTGTACAACACTGTGAGAGTGATGGCATGTCTAAGCCTATATTATGATGTGTTGCAGGGAGTATGGATTACCGTGAACAGCATTACATAAAATAAAAATTACAGTGAAAGTGATTTAGGTCTACAAAAACATTTATTTTAATCTAACATACTAGTCAAACTTAAATTTTTTTTATCTGTATACAAGATTTGTCAAATCTGAAAACTTTTGGCCCTTCTCTGGAAGAGATGGGTGAGGTGGTAATAGAAGTGATAGTGGTGAATCTATAAACAAAATGCACCAGTCACAAGAAACACTTGTAACAATGTGTTGGTAACTTGGATACCATAAAAAACTCCATGTCAAAAGTTCTCTGCAATGAAATTTCTCGGACTCATTTTAATGTAATAATGTTGTATTGTTTAAAAGAGGTTATTCTTTTTACATTAATTTTGTGACAATAGGATATGAAGAGATGCTATTATATTTAAGAATATCATTGTTTTAAATCAGTTGTAACAACAGTTATATGTATGTGATGCTGATGTGTTTTTATGGAACAGGTTTTTTTTTCACAATTTGCAGTATTTGTTTTCTATAGGAAAGAAACGTGTGAGTCAGTGTCGGAACACACACACACACGTATTCTAGGAAGCAATGGTTGTTATCACCACATTTCCACCTCCCACAGAAGGAATTCATCATCAAGAACCAAATATAGCAGCGCATATTAAGTCAAAAGATTTAGGAAAAGGAACTCTTTATATAGCAGAAAGGTAAGCAGTATGTACACTTACATGAAAACTGATAACCTTTAAATCATTGTCTTAAACATATTGTATTAACTCATAACAGCTAAGAAATTTCACATCATGACCTGTTAAGAGCTGCTGTTTCTTGGCTGTATCAAATCTCAACATCCAGAGTGCTAATGAAAAATGTGGTCCAAAAAAGTTTTCCTTCTTGTGGACATCTTTTGATGTAAAAAACAGCTTGGTTTAGATTTTAGTGAAATAGGCAAAATTTTTACTTCATAAAAATATAGCATTTGGGTATTCTTTACTATGAAACTTTTTGGTTGTGATGTTAAATGTATTTGCATCTTTTAACAATATCTGCCATTGTCTCTTATTATGATACAGTAGATAGATGCACACATCAATATAATCTACAATGTGTTCCAAAATCATCCATCATATATTAGACACTTTTATCAAAATACTTTTTATTCCCAGGGATGATTTTAATTATGCTTTGCAGTTGTGATAACCCCTGGTCACATTTGGTAAGCATGTAGTTCAAGGGTTTATAGATTAAAAGATGAAGCCTACTTATATATATTCCTATCTGTGGAAAATGTTGAGTCATTATGAACTTATACTTATTGAATTGTTGAATAAGGTTGTGTAAGGTTTTTAAAATTTATTTGTAAAAGAAGTGGATCTGAATTTGAAGTTCATAAGGTGGGAAAAACTTGATGCTAGAGTCCAGTTTTGTCTTGTCACCCACTACATTTGAATGCAATAAGGGAGTGGTTTTTAATCTTAGAAAAATTGAAATGATATTCACAACTCAAAGAATCCTATAAATTATGTTTTTAAGCTAAGAATCCTAAAACAGAAATATCTTATGTAGAAGAAATAATTGTTAAAAAATAATTTGTTTTTAATTCTTATAACATTCACATTATTTCAATCAAGTATTAAGCTTTTTTAAATTAACATTCATGTGCAAAAATTATCAAAAAAATAATTGCTTTTTTATCAGACAGTCTCAGAATTTCTCAAAAATCAAATGCTCAAGAAATAATTTAAGAATAAAAATATTCTAGTATCAGAATTTAAAAACAGAATTATGCTTCTGTTTAAACAATCATGGCTTTCATTTTGAAGATCCTAGACTTTAGGAATAGCTGTTTTAATGTTCTTGTACATTATGTACCATAATATGACATAAAGAGTTTTATGTGTTTGTATTCACTATTAGAAACATCTATATACTGGATAGGTGAAGTGAAGAAAATGTGTTATTGACCATTATTCAGTTCTTTACATTATGTAGCTGCACAATAGCAGATGTAATACAAAGCACATTAACACCAGTGGTGTATTTGATATTTTCTACTGTGATATAGGCCTGGCTTATCTCTCTTTGGTTAACTTGTGTTTAGGGTTATTAATGAGAAGTGGAATTCTCCAAAACTAATTTAACCCAATAATACACATTGGTCAAAGTGTAGATTGGACTGGACCTCCCTTGAACTTAGACTTCAAAATTAAACAATTATCAGACTACTATACTTTTTATAATGCTATGTAGATGCTATGTTATTACATGGAATTGATGATTTTTCATAAATTAAAATCAATATACTTTAACAGTATATTTATATATTGTTTTTTCCTCTACATTAAACATTTAGTCGAGTTTCTTGGGTTGGAGAAAGTGGTCAAGGATTTTCTTTGGAGTATCCCTCTATCACACTTCATGCAGTTTCTCGAGATTTGAATGCTTTTCCTCATGAATGTCTGTATTTAATGATTGATGCTGATTTGGAAACTAATGGTATGTTTCTGTTATTTACTTTATTATGTGATCTTTGTATAAATTTTATGCAATTATCATTGTAATAGGACCTCATAATTATTAGTAATTTCCCATATTATGAAAGTTGTCTTTACATAGAAATAAGAAGTTCAGATACTTTTTTGCCATGCTCTGTCATTTTACACATTACATAGGTTTATTTTACATTTACAAATCAAAGTTAATGTCAACAACATGCTTTTTAAATTTGTGATAGTTCATATGTTCTTCATAATTTATTACAAAACATCCTAGAGTTTTCACGAAAGTTTAATGCAATTTTCATATAATTATTACATTTTCTTTCAAGAATTTTTGAATTACTAGTAAGAGTTTGTATACAAGTATAATTCATGTTTATGTTAACTATCATAAACTAGTTCTATAAGAAGGGTTATAAACCCTTAATTTCACCACTTTCATTGTCAGTCTTACTTGTACAGAACTTCTAAATTTTAAATCAGTCGTCCATTTTGATTAAATAACCAGAAAAAAAGTGAGGTGACAACACAACAGCAAGTAACTGATTATACACACATATTGCCATCTTAGTGTGTGTGTGTGTGTATATATATATGTTAAGAATAGTTACTGTAGGATCGGAAGATATTTCTGTATCATGACATTCTTTGGTTCAGATGAAGAGGAAGGACAACATGAAGAGAATGAAAGAACTGTAGAAAACAAGACCTCTGAGGTTCGCTTTGTTCCTGAAAACACTGGAGTTTGTAAGTCTAAATATGAAAATGTTTTTATTCACTTTCTCAATGGACATCATAAAAGTTCTTTAAAATATTTTAATTTTGAATAAATTAAACTTTTCATGGATTATTACTGTCACTTGAACATATCAGGTTGTGAGCTGAAAATGGAAAAGAAATTAAAATGAAAGAAAATATTATCTATTAACACAGTTTGAACAATGTTATGATAATACTTACACATTTTGAAATTGATGTTTTTTCATATAAAGTTAATAAAGTTTATTACCCTAAAAAACAATTAATTAAAGCATCACTAGCTTCAGCCATAGGCCTATATGAGATGTCACCTTATTAAATGTGTCTTTCATTGTTGGAAAAAACAAATTTTAAGAATACCCAATATTTGTCTAAATATGCAGAAAGTATAAAGAAATATCAGAACTGTCTAGATGAAGTACTTATTTAAATATTTTTTTCTAAAATGGGAAAATATTTTATATTTCCCAGAAATATACTTGGGGGCCATATGAGTCTCTACTTACTGTGTGTTTTTCATTCCTGGTGGTGCTTCATTTTTTTTTCTATTAACATAATTTCAAAATTTTTAAATTATTTCTTTGGTAAAAGAAATATTAGGAACAGGGTCATGGTAATGATTATAAGTGTAGTGTGGGCTATACATACACTGAATATTCAAGAGAAGTAGCTGTCTTGTTTTTGTTGAATTATTCACAGTAAATTTAATATTTGAGTTAAATTCATTCATAAGTTAAGCAAAAAATATGTCATCTGTTTATCTTTTATACATTATTGGTGTTAAATAACCTTGAGTGAAGAAGTTGTAATGGGCAGGCCCTTAGGCTAGTTGTTATAGCTTTGACCTTACTGCCAATTTCATCAAATGTATTTGATTGAGGACTGCAGTGGCAAGTGAAGCTCACAAGTCACTAACTGGAGAAAATTTATGGTTTGACTAAAGAAAACAGTTCTGAGTCAGCTTCCACAAAATACATTTTTTTATTTAATTTCTTACAACGACATATGCTATTTCATTAACAGTGTTATTTTTTAATAATCAGACTTTTAAATTAATCATTAATGACATTATTTTTCAACTTATTTTGTATACTTTATTATTTTATTTTAAACTACATTGATTGAACAAAAAATAGCAGTCTTACTTGCATCAAAATTGTATGTTAGGTATCTTCTGGCTCGCTGTGAAGAGAATCTGCAACTGTTGCAGCTTTAGACTAGAGAACTCTTGAATCACCTTGGAGAACTAAACTTTCCAGCTTTAAACATAAGTTTTTATATAGTATTTTCTCTGTATTCTTACATGCTTCCAAGTACAGTGCATAACTACCTGCAAGTAGTTCTGACATTTCATTGGTTAATTTCTGCAACTCATCAGGATTTACCCCCAGAAAATCAAAACTCTTGAGCAATTGGTTACTTTGATGGTGAGCGAGTCGGTTACCTTTTTTCTTACTTGAACCACTACTCCATTCTGTAGTAATGAATCTAACATCAACTTGCTGAGTTTAGATGTTATCATAAACTTTTCAGTAGCCTTTTCTGTAGTACTAGATTTGCATCAATAACTCATCACTGTCAAACTTATGACTAGCACTTTTCTCAGTGTCTTCACAGAGATGGTAGGCATTGATACAATTTTTTTATAACTCTTTAACTCATGATTCTACTAGCTAACTATGCTTTGCCTAATGATTAACCTCAATTTGCAATACAGGTATCCTTTTTTATCTTATTTCTTCATGTGTGTGTGTATTACACCCAGAAACCTAAATTTTCTTTAGTTTCTTTTTTAGCATTGAAGCAATTGTTTAAGACTGTTTAAAAGTAGCAGTTGCTTCAAAATGTTCTAAGAGAGCACATGAAAATGATAGTAAAAGAGGGGTGAAAGAGAACACAAAATACAGATGAACCCCGAGTTATGTTAAGTTTACATTACTTTAATTTACATTAACACTCTGCAAAATCAAAGATCTTACTTGGTTTCCTCATTGAAATTTAAAGCACTCAAACCTTAAGTAGTTGAGTCAGTGGTACTCTCTTAAGTTTATTCACTTACTTTGAACCATTAAATATTAGTAATGTGAATAATTTTACAACACTTTAAATTTCGTTTGCTTAACATGAACACAAGTTTAAACTAAGAGGTATGCTCACAAGTAAACATATGAAGAAAGTTCAAAAGAAACTGAATGTTGTTACCAAATATCTGTTGAAATCCAATTGTGAAAAACAGCAGAAAACTAAGGAGAAATGAAAATTATGTAATTTATTATTAAACTTCTGTAATTATTCTCTCCTAAACTCCAATGCTGCCTTAAGTAACTTGATAAATTTTCCAGTTTCTAACAAAAGAAAGTAATGATTGGTTATTACAATTGGTCAAAAATACAGGATTGATAAATTAAAAACAACAATGTCATTCTCACAAGTGAACTAGGTAAGTAGTTTTGGCCTTCATCTGTACTTCCATAAACCACATAAGAAGAGTTAAAATTAGTAACCCACTCAAATGTAAGGAACTATGAGAAAAATAACGTAATTAAAAAATGTTTACTTTTCAACTAAAGATGTGGAAACGTATGTCCCTATAGCACACAACACGTGCAGTTTCAAACAAATATAGGTAATGATGCAAGTCATCACAGGATGCTTTATCTAATACCCTGTAATTGATATCTTTGGGAGGAGGGTCCTGTCTTCTGTTAGATTGATATGGGACCAACAAAGGGTGGTGGAATGCTTAAAAGCATTATCCTTTGTGTGTGTGTGTATATAAATTGGAGATCATGAATTAGTTACTGTTAGTCATATCTCATTACACTGAATGGTGATTCTATTTGTATGCTGTGTGATTCCAAGGCTGGAAGATACCTCCTCACTAAAATCAATATTGTTCAGATCAAAGTTGTCTTAACTTTGGTATCAATCAGCAGTATAAGTTGTTAGTCTTTCAACCTGTCATTTGTACCATTGTAGTATTAAACTGATGTGTATGGGAGGATCAAAGTGCATTTAACAGCCTGTTTACAAAGCTACATTAAAAATTTAATTAATTAATTTTATTCTCAATGTATGTAAGTATGCTTGGCATCAAAATATTATTAATAAATCAAATTTTTATAGTATCTAAATTTTAGTATCAGAAAAAAAATATTTAAGTTCTTGACCTTAACATCTCTGTATTGAGATGTCTGCTTTACATTGACTATTTTAGGTTGTAGTTTTATATGATCTTGTGATATTTCAGTAATCACACATTTATTCAATTATTCTATAAATATTGGTGAGCAAAAATATAAATTTCTAGCCTTCAAACTCTCTCTCATAAAATATTACAAATTATGTCTGACATTAGATTCTTAGTTTTAACCATTAGAAAGAACGGTTTTTTTTGTAAAAGATTCATTAGAGAGCCAGTTAAAGTATAGTTGTTTTAGGATATCCTATTATGTTACTTGTTATATGTTTCATTCTCAAAAATGTATGGTTGAAAGCTTTGAGAACTTTTATTTGAAGAACTGACTTACTACAAAAATGAGTCTTTGCTCAGTTACAGTTTGCATTTCCAATCATCACATGGGCCTTGAACTTTGCTTGTGATTGTTACAAGCTGTGCTAATCACTTTCCACTGTATTGTTTTGTTTTGTTTTTAGATGGAATAATTAGTGCTCATGTAGGTGCTAAATGTGAAAAGTGAACCAAAACTTAGAAAACAAATGTCAAAAAGTTAACAGTTAAAAACTATGAAAATAAAAACCTCATGAAACAAGGAAAGTTGTCCATCAGAAGAAGGGAACAAGGTATTTTTCATTTTATTTCATATTTTTCAACACTCCACTTCATTGTACATCAATCATGATTTAGTATTTCATTATAATTAGTATTAGAGTAGAAAAAATAAGTAAAATGTGTTAACAAACAAAACTTGATATTCTTTGAGGATGTTATAGAGGCTAATGAAATTCATCTTTCACTCAATAAAGGCTTCAGAAATTCACTGCCATATCTTTAATGAAATTACTCTATTAAAAATCCTGATTTTTTGTGTGTACAACAAACCATTCATGTTTACTAAAAGCTTCTCAAATTTCATGAAGGATACATCTAGTAAATTCAGAATTACAATAAGTATTAGTTCTCCTGTATGAGGTTGGTCCCATAGACTGACTTCGTGCATATAGGTAAGTTCAAGAATTTTTGAGTAAGATATGTAGTGTATTGATTATTTAGTAACTGTAATGCCTTTATTAAGCTAGTTAGATTGCAATGTCAAATCCAAACATTGTAATTTTGGTGTCCTGCTTCTGCCTTTTATATTATAAATAAACAGTATCCTGCAGCAGAGACATCCACATCTTGGTTCATATGAGACATCTGTATGCTATGTGACTGTAATAAAATGTCCTCTGCTGATACTGAAGTAAGTCTTAGGATTTATAATGCAAAAATTGGGGGTTAAATTCCCCTCAAAAGACATACCAAATATTCTGATGTGATTTTGCTATAAGAAATCTCAAACATACTCTGTACTAACACACCAGATGTTGCTGATTTTAATCTTAAATGTGTAGCAGTGAGAGACTGAGATGCTTTTGTTTGCTTCTTCATCTCCCCTGAACATCATTGGTGTAGTGAAAAGGGGTTGGAAAGATGTGTCACTGCATTAGAAAGTAATTTGTAGACATTTCCAGTAGCTATTTTATTTTTTATTTCATAGCCATCTTTACAGAAATGTCCAGAAGTTTAGTTAAATTGTTAATTTCATGTCCATATGTAATATATTTCTCTCTAACATCTTTACAGAACAAAGCAAAGTTTCTTTAAAGTTTTCACACCCTGTAGGTGTAGACAACTTGCAAAATATGTACTGTAAAATCAATGGATTGCTCAGAAATTATGAAATTGGTAGAAGTTATTTAATACCTGCCTTTTGGTGTTTTTTGATTTGGTTAACAATCATGTAATGTGTGATAATAGCTTTTTATGACTATTCAATCAATTTCTTTGAATATGTGCATAATTTGTTTTTCTTCATTTTCTTTTTTACATATATTTTTTTTTTCCATAATAGACCTAGTGAAAAGCAAACAAAGATTTCAATGACCTGATTCTTAATGGTTGCTTTAGTTGGGAATTAATGGACCTCAGTTCTGTCATAAAGATGAATTAACTTTAACTGCTTACTTTCATCAGGTGTCTCAGACTATTAACATTTGTGACTTTGACTTTCAACATATGTTTCAGTCTCCTTACAAAATCTGCTAATAGCATGCAGAAGGGCCCAGCATGACCAGGTGGTTAAGGCACTTGACTCTCAATCCGAGGGTCATGGGTTCGAACCTTCATCGCACCAAACATGCTTGCCCTTTCAGCTGTGAGGGCATTATAATGTGGAAGTCAATCCCATTGTTCATTGGTAAAAGAGTAGTCCAAGAGTTGACAGTGGGTGGTGATAACTAGCTGCCTTCCCTCTAGTCTTACACTGGTAAATTAGGGATGACTAGAGCAGATAGCTCGCATGTAGCTTTGCATAAAATTCAAAAACAAACAAACAAGCATACAGAAAATGCTATGATCTTGACAGGTCACTAGAAATAGATACTCCAGAATAGTGTGACCTTGGGTACATTTCTTGTGATCGTGGAGTAGTTTCTCAAACCACATTAAATATGAGTTTAAAAAATAAAATGATGGCAGATACTGCCAGCCAGATTCCTTCCCTTTAGTCAACAGTTCAAAATTACTTATAGTAGCAGATAGCCTTTATACATGTGCCATAACAAAGACAGGGGTAACAAGTTTGATGGCAATGGAAATAAACCTTGAGACCTTTAAATCACCAACGCTTACACAATCTATAAGTAAAAGCAGTAAATAACTAGTCATGGGGCTAACTTGGGTAGAGAAAAGATAACCAATTATGAAGCTTTGTTTTTTAAAATAAACAGATGTAATAGCAACATTTTGATTACTTGGATAGTTGAAATAATCAAAAGCAGTAAGAACTAGAAACCATAATTTCCATTACTTGAGCATTTTCATTATAGTTGATATTGAGAAACACTAATTTTTATTAGTTTATTGTCTTTGATACAATTTAATTGTGATTTCAGTTCATTGATTTAATTATGATTTTGATGATTGATTTGTTTGTTACACTAATCAGTATAAACTCTGCTCATAGGTTACTGATTAACCTTGTTGCTATGGGTCAAAGGTCATGTCATCATTTTTGTTGACTTACATTCAACTCAGATTAGTAATGAAACAGACTGTTTTCACAAACACATCTTTAATAAAAATATTTCATTACAACTTATGGTTTTTTTGTATACAAAAAATTTGTAATTTTTACTAAAAGTCTACCAAATTTTGTGAAAATACACATGCTGTGTCAAAAGTTATAGTGCAGATATTTAAAGTGTATAGGTGAACTCGTGTATATTATACCAAGCCTGTAGCAAAAGGGTTTATTGATTAAAATTGCACAGCTCTACTGTACTGGTATTGTGGTCTCAGTAGGTTGTGAATCATTTTAGAAATAGGTACATCTGCTAGTAGCTTTTGCAGTTTTAGTTGTATTGGCAAACACTTGGTAACCATGATATTATATACAAATGCATTCTCTTCATCTTGTTACCTAAAAAAGTGCAAAGCCTGAAACAAATCTGTGAACAATTTAAGCAAATTTTAAATTTATATTTGTTATTAACCCAAACTATGTGTGGCATAGTGTGAATGGTCAGTACTTAGCAAAAGTTTAAATTATGTATAATATTACAATTTTTAAATGAATTTAACAGGCATAATTGAATTAATTATAATCCATGAAGATTTAATCAGTATAGAGGCTAGGCCTTATCACATCATACTCATAGAACCTACTATAAAATTATGATAATACAATATTTTTAATGCTATATTGTAAACTTTTGTTTAATTTGGCCATATATGGTCTCAGCTTACTTTTAAATAACTTGTGGTAACTCTTCACTGTTGAGTCCAATCTATACATGCAGCTACTTTGTTCCCACTTGTATTGATAAATTAAAGTAATTTTCTTGCATTTGGGAAACTTGTTGAACCATACACTCATTTTGTAGCAAACTTTGATGTAATTTTAAACAAATCTGTGTTCCTTTGGCACCTATGGCCATGCTGTTGGTGTTATAACTTTTCAAAGGGGGAATAGCAAACTTCACTGGTTTCTTGTGCTGTCAATTAACTCACCATGTCACACAAATATGAATAATCTAGTTCTTAATTTGATCAAAATTATATTTATTTTGCATGAAGTTCTATGATTAAGAAATTAAATACTGCAGGATAGTGTTTTAATTGGTATTTTTATTGCCTTTCTGAGCACAATAGAAATGCTCCTTTCTCATAGTCTGTCTTATGTACTTCAAATTTTCTAGGATTCTGTACAACTGGATTTTATCCAGTTACCATACCTAATAAACCTAATATAGCAGTTGTAAATATGGACAAAACATTGAGATCTTGTCTTTGTAACAATGCATAGTGAATTTATTGATAATTATATATAGTCTGTTATACTTGAAGCTAATAAAAATCTGACTTCAGATGATAGAATTACAAACATTAATCCTAGGTAACTATGCAATATCTTACCTTACAATTAAATAGCTTTTCTCACTTAGTACTGCCATCTGGTGGTTTATATTTTGGGTGCTTTATTGCTAGCCTTATGCCTCTTCTGAATTTCCACATGTAAACGATCATGTCGTAGCTTACCACCAATTAGAGCATACCACAACTCCTATTGTAACCAGTACACTCTTCATTTTTGGACTTGTTAATCACTTCTCATTTGGCAGGTGTACTGTAAAGACATGCTGGGTTTTGTTTATGGATTTGTCAGTATTTTCTTCACACTACATACAAACTTGGTTTTATTTACTATTTATTTAAATTTTCACATTTTACAATTGTGAAAGATTGTTTTCTCCAACTTTTCTTGCTTTTTCAAGGGCCTTTTTAGCTAGTGTATTGTGGATTCCACTCTCTGACAAATGATGTTGACAAGATATATTTTTTGTTGTTGAAAATATTCACTCTTCATGACCATGCTTGATGTCAATTTTACTGTAGTCCTTTCTACCTTGAACCTGATGTACAGTTCCAGATGCTGCTAGGTGTTGGTTGTGTGTCTCCATTCTATTGCCATCTGGTTTAAACAATTGGGTTATGCACTCCACATATATGGGGTGTTCTGTAGGGCTGCTAGTAGTTCTGTCTGGTGGTTTTTTGAATCATAAATATGTTTGACCCAGACCCATACACTCATGAGTAAAGCAGATTGCTGCCCATCTCTTATGCTCTGCAGCATTGAGACTTCTTACTACAGACATAATATACGATTCCAGATGCCACTAGATTTTGATTTCAGCACTGTGCCATATTAGTGTCTATATATCTGACCAATTTCTTTTTTCTGTCATGGCATTCTTCCTTTCTACCATCCTTTGAAGATACATACCAGGTGGGCCTATTGTTAGTTGGAAATACATTTTCATTGTAGGAAAATGCTTATTTCTACAAACACCATGTGGTCTATTAATTCACCCTCAAAGTTTTACAACAACTGCCTAAACAATCCCTGATGGTTAATCTACCTGTTCTAATGAAGTTGCTTACATATTGTAAGAATACAGTATTATCTTAAATGTCAGTTGATTCCTAACACTACATGTATATTTTCTCTGGTGTGTACAAGTGACTACAAAGAAAACCATATTTATCGTGATTATATTTCTAATGAACTTTATAACTTTTTTATTGTTACAGTTTTAAAACATCTTGTTTTCCCAATTTTTTGACTAGTTCAGTTATGATGAAAAGAAACTTTACCTTGGTATTCAGTAGAATCATTAAGAATATTAAAGCATCTCAGAATGACTGTAATGGGTATCAACACTTTTACTAATAAAGCAGAGAAGAACGTTTTGTCCTTCCTAGGTCATCTTCAGGTTAACAAAGAGTTTGCAATTAACTATTGCAGGGCACATGTTTTGTCACTAAAATATGTGTCCGACAACAGTTGGTTGGGAACCCTCTCTTTGTTAACTTCAAGATGATCTAGGAAGGTCGAAATGTTATTCTCTGCTTTGTTAAACTTCAAGATGATCTAGGAAGGTCGAAATGTTATTCTCTGCTTTGTTAACTTCAAGATGATCTAGGAAGGTCGAAATGTTATTCTCTGCTTTGTTAACTTCAAGATGATCTAGGAAGGTCGAAATGTTATTCTCTGCTTTATTAGTAAAAGTGTTAGTACCCATTACAGCCGTTACTGAAATACATTTTTACTTCAAATGGGTTTCTCATCATCAAGTATTAAGAATATGTATATCATTTTATCATAGATGAAGTGAAATTGTGGGAGGTTTACTTTCCCTGTATATGTGGATGGGTTGATAGTAGGAATGGACTTGTGGGAAGCTTTTGAGTATTGTAGATATACCTACAGTGTATAAGTGTGTCCTTGGGTCATGAGTTATAGAAATTTTATAGGCATATTCAGCAAAGTTCTGGAGATATTATTTCTCTAAGCATAAAATACTAAGTATTTGATCTTAACAACAGTGTTTAATTCTCTGTTTAACTTTTAATGCTTTATTTGTTTGTTTCTTGTTTTTTTCAGTAAAATAAATCAGAGTTAAACTTGTGTAATAATGCTTCTCTAACAATTTTTCCCATATGGCAAAACTTTTAATCTTAATTTTGGAAAATTAATGAGAAATAAGTAAACTAGATGGTAATATATATATGAAATGTGCTTGTTTGCTTGCACACTAACTCCTCCAAGCTTATTGGCGTAATCTTAAACAAAATTTGCATGTGAATGCTATGAACCATGTAGAATGACCTGAAGGGGATCAAAATTGAACTTAACCATATTTATATTTTGTAAAGCCTGTTTGTTAATTATTTCTAGCTTATTGAGTTAATCTTAAACAGTCTTGTCAGGTTGATGTTTCAGACAGTGTTAAATATTCTAAAGGGATTCAAGGTAAAAATATGAAAGTTGCTTGATTGTTTCTCAAATATTGATGAACCTGAGTTGTTTCTGCTGCCAATCTTGTTGACAGATACATTCTTATTACACATTTCAACTGACTTATTGGATTATCCTAAACCTAAGCAGTAACCAGGAAAGCTAGATGTTTTTTTTATTTAATAGATTTCTTCTTTTTTTAATAGTTTAGAATGCAGACTTAAAAAATTGTCATACACTTACATATTGGTGTTATGATTTTATTATCTATTATCATTTAAATTATACTCATATTTGCTTATGTCTTCTAGTGGATGCAATGTTCAAAGCTATGATGGATTGTCAAGCCTTATATCCTGATGAAGATGATTCATTTTCAGAAGGTAATTATATGCATCTTTATTTTGCAGATAAACAAGGACAGAGACATTATGTAAACATGTTTAAATAGACCATGCTGTTTGGCTGATTGTACTGCTAATGTTAAATTAGCCCAAAACTGACTAAGGAAATAAATATTGCACAAAGTTCTTTAGATTTGCAATATTAATAGTCATTTAAATATTAATTTATAGTGATATGCATGTTTTCTTGCCATTACCTAAATTCTTTTACCATGATCTCTATTCACAATGATAAACTTCTGAACTATATTTAATTGTGACCTCTATTAGTTAAGAGTTAAATGTAAGCTGCTTTCACTTCTCACAAGAAATAATTTTTATTTATTCTACTGTAAACAAACTACTGTAAATAGTTAAGGCTTTACATTTCACTTTAGCATTTTCAAGTTTCTCCTTTTCAAAATGGAGTCTGTGGTCATTTTTTTAAATAACTTTCATATTATCAGGAATCTTAGCCTTTTTTTTTCACTTTATTCATTTAGCTGTTGTAAAGGTGTATTCCAGTACTTATATAGTCAATATTTTGAACAGTTTTCTTTATGTAGTTTGAAATTAATATTTGCCATTTGAAAATAACAATTGTATAGAACTATATGATAAGGTGTAAAACTACTGCAAGTTTAGATACTTATAAGGAAAAAATAGAATTTCAATACATTTATCTAATAAACGTCATCTGACTGTAAGTTTTATAATTTTTTCTTTAAATTCATTTTAATATCATCAAATATTACAAAGAGTTTAATTACAGACTGTGTATGTGTTTTTCCTAGATGGTAAAATTATTATTTTTATATACTGTGTTTAATGTGTCTTGTAAGTGATTTATCCTTAAGTTTGCCTTTCACCAGTCATAGTGTTGTAACTTCTAGAGATCTTGTTTAATATTTGAGATTTAATGGTAAACAAAAGGTTTTGTTTGGCAGATGAAGAGGGATGTTTTGATGATGCAGAAGATGATTCTGGAGCAGAATATGATGTGGCAGCAGCAGAGAGAGGAAGAGGACAGGGATTAGGTTCAGTTGGAGATACTTATTATGGTCTGGAATCTTAAGCGAAATTATGAACATCTTTATCAATTTTTCTGTGGCATTTTGATCCAAATAAAGTGAATATAAAATCTGGCATTAATATTAGTGACTGTATTTGATGCTTTAAGTTTACCATGTAGCACGTGAGAAAAGTGACTTAATTGTTGTCGTTAAAAGATATTTTGTGCACTAACAAAATGCTTGAGTATGAATATATGTGACCTAGTACAACTCATAGTAAGTACACAGGATTAGTTGTATTTTAATGAACATTGACTTTTCATGACAAGTTAAGTACATCTTTGGTATTCCAAAATATGGGTACCTCACCAAACTGGTGTTTATACACAAAAATATTGCATGAAAATACAAATTATATATTTAGTAGATAACATAATAATGGTTTGTATTGTTTCCTTCATGCATATAAAATCAGATTATAAATGAAACTTTTTTTTTTCCATGTGCAAGTAGAATGAGATGGCAGTTGAGCCTTTATCCCTCATGCACATAGAATCAGTTTTGGTTGATAATGATAATGGATGTGACATTTGACTAGCTTGATCACATGTAAATATTGAACTTTAGTCAACAAATACACACAAAATTGGTTTGTAATTAATAATATGTAATCAACAGATCAGTAAAATATTTAATTTTATTACAATGTTTATTAAGAAAATATGCAATCTGATTTTGTGGTAATGTTATATTTGGAAATGTTATAGAAGACGATTGTGTTAAATTAATTATATTTATGATATATTGTGTTTTGTGACATTCAACAGATATGAAGTTTAACAGTGCTTGGAACTGTTTAACAGTAGATAAATATATGAAATCCAATTGAGCATGATGACTTTTTTAATACCAACAGATGAATATGGAGAACCAATGGAAGTAGTCCAGTTTGAAGATGTGGATCCGGATCATTGATGTGGAAATAAAATATTTAGAAATGAGTGACTTGTTGCTTTCCTTTGTTAGATTCATGAAGTAACAATATACCTCCTTTTCTTGTATTGTTGCAGTATAATATTTGTAATGTAATTATCAGAGAGAGTTCCATCTAAAGATGTTTAATCATTGCTTGTAATATCTATTTCCAGCTTAAGCTCAGAGTGTAACTTGTGTGTCATTCAGAAGTGCATCTGATATTCACATTTTGCTTGTAATACCAGTTTGTCTTCTTAGTTTTCTCATTTTTAAATAAGCAGTTACTATTAAAAGTAGTTTTCAGTTCTAAACATGAAATTATGTAATATGTCTCACATTAAGTTTATTAGTTGTATGTATGCACAATTATGTTGTATACTTAAAAACAATATTCACTACCAGTTTCAGAATTTATCCATTGTACAAGTTTACTATAATTTTTGTATGAAAAACAGCTGTGATTTGTGTTAGTTGAACTTGATTATACTTAAATTACATTTCTTCCTTGAGTGATAAATTAAAATTTCAAACAATTCAGTAATGATCTGTTTAAGAATCTCACAAAAAATTTTTAATACTTTGTAGCTGCTATTGACCTAAAGATTTCGAACTGAATTTTTGTATTCTTAAATGTTTGATGTGTAGGTAATTTTTGGATTAAAAGACATTGAAGTATATAAAACAGCAGCATATGTGGTGAGAATGTATTCTGATTAGAAAATTTTGTTAGCTTAGTTTCTGACATTCCTTTTTCTTATGAATTTCCTTCATTTAGTAGAAATTTTAAACAAGAAAAAACTTTAGATTTAGAAATCTTTTATTTTCTTGAGCTTTTTTTTGTGATTATTGGAAATTATATTTCCATATGTTCTGTTCATATATTATATTTTCCTCTTCTAAAACTAAAAACGAATTTGATAAAACATGAACTTTTGTTTTACCAGTGAGGTTAGTTAATGATCTTGCATTAAAAAAAGCATTAGCAAAATTTTGCCTTTTTACCAACTAACGAGAAGTCAGCAAACTTGACATGCACTTGTTTCAAGTAATCTACAAAAAGTAGTCTGTAATCATAACTGGTAGAGACATCGTGTTGTTTTTTGCTTTTGTTTGTTGTATGATCATGATTTGTTGGCTAAAGATATTTTTCAAATTTCTGTGTTTCTGATGTTGCAGTGTTAAAACACTAGTGTGTTTGTGTGTGAAAAACAAATTAGCATATTATAACAGAAATTCATCCAAAATATGTTGAAATGGGTTTTTCCAGATATCTTTGTGAACAATTGTTGTATTTTCTATAGTGTATTATGAACTTTATTGTAGTGATCAGTTTAGAGATGAGCATGTAACAAAATTAGTTGAAAGAACTATCAAAACCTGGATTTAGTTTTATTCAGACTGATGGTGTACTGAAACACCACAGTATACTGATAATGCTTGTCACTGTGTGGAAAATAGGAAGTTGTAACTTATGTATTAGTGTCAACTGTGACCTCATGCTGTTTCATATGCAGGTTTTAATTATATATGAAAAAACTGTCTTTTCCACTGGTCTTAATACAGACCTTCAAGTGATTTCATATGTTCAGTATGCTTTACTGGTAAATAAAAAAAACAATACAAACTAAAAAGGTGTCATTATTATCTGAATCTGAAAACAAAAATTACTTTGTACCCTGGTTTATATTAATTTTTAACTGCATGTGATGCAATTTTTATTTGTTAAGCAATGTTCTGCTTATTTAGAGAGCCATGTATTATGTTTGTTATCATTCTATCAGATGCTCTTTCCAAAGAGATCTTGATGTTATCAAGTTTTTCATTTAAACACTGGTAATTATTTTGAGTAATATGTATTACAATACTACAAACTTTCATTGAGTATTATTGATACAAAACTACCTAAATTAAAATAGAGATCTGCCAATGTTTTTGTGACAAAACTCATTGAAATTTATAATTATTTTTATAAATTTAAGTATCTAAACAAGGAAGTTTATGGTCTAATGTTCTCTTGTAAAATTAATATTATAGTGGTTGGTTTAGAACTACAAAGATGAAGTCCTTTCAGAATAAGGTTTTAGCTAAGAGTGATAATAGTCTCCAGTTAAAATGAGTTTACATTTCAACAGACTGATGCCAGAGATCAGTCAAGCTAATTTAATTATAACTTTGTCATTTAAGTTATCTATACAAATTCTTTGTTTGTGTTATGAATTTATAGACAGAAATGCGCACAATTAGAATTTTAGTAGCATTTGCTGTGCCATACAGTAGGCCACTGCCATCAAGGTATCTTAGCAAATCATATTTTGTTTGGTATCAAAATACAGAAAGATCTTTGTGTGTAGTAGTGTTAATTTGTGTTACTTAGAATTTAATAAATTCTGGATCCTTATCCAGAAATAACATTAAATAAAATCATAAGAATTGTTACAATTATTTATAATTTGCCTTTCTATTTCTGTGAACTTAGTCACAGAGCTTTGTTGTTTTTTTATTGTAATTAATATTGAAAAAATAGTGTAGCTCTCATGCTAGAATTTATTCTCACATTGTTTTCAAGTACTTTGTTTATCCAATACTCATATCTTTGGTTTAACAAGACTGAAGGAAACCAGTGAAACTCATCATAAATAAGCCAAAATTTGTATTCAGTAAAATATATTTGATAGAAACTTTTTGAAACAAGAAAGTTAATTTATTGAAAATTATATGTTTTGAAATTTACTTCCTGTTATGTAGCTTTCTGAGACAGTTATACATTCTTCCATAGCTTTAATTCAATAAGACAGTGGTAACTCTAAAATGTTGTCCATTTAACTAAGAAGAAAATTTCTCTAGATTTAGCAAACTTCTTTCTTTCTCTATAATGTATTACTTTTTTTTTGTTAATCAGTAAGATTTGAACTGTCATTAATTAATCTTCATTTTTGTCTGCCAGTAAGAAAGAAGTACAGTTGTTGTGGAAAGAGGACCTATTGTCTTGGAATTCAATTTATGTGTTAAATGAAAGAAACTGCAACATTCAATTTGGAGAATTATGTATCTCAAAATATAAATCTATAGAAATCAGTGAATTAATAATCTCGTATAAATATGGCATTAACATAATAAAAAATACAAAATAATTTGTATTCCTCTTTAAAATTACTAGAATAAGTGCTTTTTCTTACAAATGTAAATACACAATAAACAATTATATTCCTGTATGGTAAAATTATGTAGATTGTAAAAAGGTAGACATCATGGTGGTTATCTTACTGTGAACTACAAAACTCAGTATTGTTATTCTAGCTATGAAGTTTCTTAAAAATAAGCAGTTTTGATGAAAAGAAGTAACAGAACTTGTATTCATATTTAAATATAAATTTTATTATTTTAAGATGAAATATTTTTACTGAAACACTAATGCAAATAGTTTGAAACAATCTTTACATAATCTTGTATTTATTATTAACCACATTTATTCTCATTTTAAAAACCCAACATGCTTTTAGTTTTTACTGTGTCTTTATTTGTTCTGAAGTTATAATTAATTTTGCAAGTCAATCTAATTTCTCTTGCTGTTATAGTTACTGCTAAAGTTGACTGCTTTTACATTTATTGTTGTGGTTTTAAATATTTTGCCCTTACTTTTATTTAAAAAAAATTACTTATTACAGTTGTTTTTGGTGTTTAATGCTGTGTGCTGTAAATCAATGTCATTCCCCAAAATAATCTAACTGATTTTATACATGTATTTACATTTAGTGTCAAATTCATAAATTCACAGCCAGTATCTATTAAAATACTAACCTAAATTGAAATATTTAAAACAAGGTAGCTATAAGTTAAATGTTTGGGTATATAGTGTAATATCTTATCATGACAAGATATGAAAGCCTTGCTGCTTTCCAAATGTTTTTAGGGTTGGTGCAGAATACTATTTGTTACCATTTTGTGTAATTAGGCATCATACATGAATAAGATTTTTACTTGTAAATTTCTTTAGTCTTACCATTTGTACTCCGATTGCTTATAGTATGTGTGTAGAAGCTATGCAACTGTCTTCCACATAAACAGTAACAGTTGTTTATAAGAAGCTGTGCCATCTAGTTAAAGACATGATTATTTCTCTATAAACCTATAAATCCCAAGTATTGTAAATTGTGCTGTTGTTTTTTTCTGTCAGTCAATACTACAGTGTGTATTTAGTCTCAGGGTCACAATAAACTAGTCTCATTAGGGCCTTAGACTTGAAAAACTTTTCAAACGTTGTCCTGAAGTCAAAAGAAGAGGCAGAAGTTTGTCAGAAAAAATTAATCTATTTTAGTTTTTTTATTAGAACTAGATACTTCTGTGAAAAGATTGTAACTAATTTGAGACCTCCTGTAAAATGTATTGCTTTTGCTCTAGTCAATTTTTCTCGTCACCTGTTGTTGAAGTCATGACTTCAAAAATATGCATACCAAATTATCTATATATTATAGTGTAATTTTTGTGAATGGGGTATAAAAGACTTTTTTTTGCAAAATTGTGAATCTTAAATTGAATGTTTTTCTAGTAGCCTACAGCTGCACCTTGTGAACTTGAAAAAAATAACATTTTTATCAGAAACACCCAGAATAAAAGAATTGATGGAAAGAAAAGATAAATCCTTGTGAGAAAATTCACAACTGCATCTGTAGTAGGCATGTTATGTTTTACAGCTTTCAGAAATTTGTTAAATAGGGAATAAAATAATAATTAGATGTATAGAGCACATTGTATTGCACATTTTTCAAAAACAGGGTTTAATATAGTGGTGTGATCTGGAAGTGTGAAATGCATGTTTAATAGGTAAATACATATAAACTATTTATTCAGAAACAAAGTTTGCTGAGTTTCAGCATGGCGTTAATAAGCAAAGAATTATTCTAAGGTATGCTCAAACTACTGATAGAAGTAGTTTTGTTTCCAAGTATATTAGCCTGTTTGAATTAGTGCTTTACAAGTTTTCAAATTAGCAGTTGATAATTATAGTTTAACTGATTTGTATTGTGATGTGCATTGTTAACTATTTATTGTAGTCATTTTGATATTTTGTTTTTATTGTGCTTCTTTGACACTTTATAGTAACCTTTATCACCAGTTTTTTATACTCTTCTGTCAATTTATTGATTTATAATAAAGAGATTCTTACGTCATCTGATTTTTTGTTTTGGATTTCACGCAAAGCTACCCCAAACGAGTCTAAGTCTTATAGACAGAACTGAATAAAATAGGCAACAGCAAACTTATAAAAGATCTAATTTGAAACAAAGGAGCGAGGTATTTATAAAATATTTTGTAATTTAAAATCATTTGAAAAATAATTTATAGAATAGAATTTGTTTTGAATTTCGTGCAAAGCTACACGAAAAGTTATTGTAATGTAATAAGAAATACAGTATATTGGTTACTGGTCTTCATAGAATATATTGTTATATTTGTGTTTGAGTTTCGCAGAAAGCTACACGAGGGCTATCTACGCTATCCGTACCTAATTTAGCAGTGTAAGACTAGAGGCAAGACAGCTAGTCATCACTAACCACTACCAACTCTTGGGCTACTCTTTTACCAATGAATAGTGGGATTGACTGTGACTTTATAATGCCCCCACGGCTAAAAGGGCGAGCATGTTTGGTGTGACGGGGATTCGAACTTGCGACCCTTTGATTAGGAGTCGAATGCCTTAACCACCTGGCCATGCCGGATCTACGTTATATGGAATTTCGTTATGAAAACATTACAAACAGATAACATTCCAATTTCTTCCCAGTAAGTTAATACTACTTGTCAAATGGAAAGCTATATCATTATTTAGTTTTCACAACAACAATAACGTGTTGGTCTCTACCTGCTATTAAATAGAAGGGTTTTAATGTATTAAAGTTTCATTCTTAAACTTTATCAGGACTAATTTACATATATCAAATATTATAGTACAGCTTTCTATCAAATCTATATTTATAAACTAGTAATACTGCTGTTAGTTCTGAAGACATTGTAATTGCGTAGATTACTGCCATTTTTTTTGTCAGTATTCAACATTTTGTTACCGTACCGCTTTCCATTTTTAATGAATTTTAGCTATTAAATAATTAATGCTAAAAAGCAAACATTTGGAGTAAGCAAACTGACCCAGTGAATAACCCATACAAATCACGAAACGATAGGAGAAAAGATCAGCCTATTCCATACTTTGTCACAAATAAATGATATGAAACATAAAAATCTATTACGATTTTTTATTTTTCAGAATTTTTGCGAAAGTCTACTCAAATAACTCTATGTAAAACCGTCCATAAATTTCAGCCGATAGCAAAGGGGAAAAGCAACTAGTCAATAGTACCCACCGTCATTACTCAAAGTTGAAGGAGGCGTCTTTGAGACAACAAATGTGTCATGCTGCTTTGAAAGTAAAAATATAATAAACTGTTATATAATAAACGAAACAGCTATCTGTAGAGTTATGTATTCCGAAAAGCAACTAACATACTCTAATTTGGTGAGAACTGACTGCTGTAAGGCGACACAGTCGTGAACTTCCAAAATTAGATAAAGTCGAGTGTACGTTATCGCGAAACGTTGCCTTATCGTAGGGTAGAAGCTGTGAAACAACATTCACATTATGGGTATGCCATTGGAAAAGTAGATTTTTTTTTTTTTCATTTATTAACTACACGTATTTCATAAAGGTTTCTTATTTCACACGAAGTATGTGATGGTCTAAGAAAGAAACTTTAGAAATATTGAAGTTTACTGCTTTGTGCTGTCATAAAAACCACTAAACAAATATTTGTACATCTTTGATCTTTCTTTCTGCTTTTTTCCGTTCGTTTTCTCCGCTAGAGCAATCCAAACATCTGTATTTATATTTACACAATAAACTATGCAACTTGAAATGTTCGAGTACTATTTGTGGTGAAAAAAAAATTGAATTTTTTTTTCTTCTCATTTCATAGCAATTGAAGTTCTATTTGTTTCGTACGTTATAAACATGTAACACACTGACGAATAGATATGTCTAGATAGAAGAAATAAATTTGCAAAGAAAAAGAAATATTGAACAAAATGCCTTGACAATTATGAATTACTGATTTTTATAGATATTTATATCTGACGACTCCTTGCGAACCATGCGTATTTCGAAAAGAAATTATTTTTTTGAGTCGAAATTTTAACTCTTTAAAAAAAAAAAAAAAAGCTATGAGTATCGTTTCTGTTGAGTGACGAAAAACATAGTTTTGTAAATAGTACACTCAATTTTGTTTTCAACTCAGTTGAATTTTAAGGATATTACGAGATATCTGCGCTTGCCGTCCCTAATTTAGCAATGTAAGACTATTGGGAAGTCATCACCACCCACCGCCAAGTCTTGGGCTACTCTTTTACCAACGAAAAGTGGGTCTGACCGTTACATTAATAAGTACCCACGGTTGAAAGGGCGAGCACGTTTGGTGCGACGAGGATTCGAACCCGTAACCCTCAAATTACGAGTCGAGCGCCTAAACCACTGGCCATGCCGAGCCTCGCACAGACAGAACTTTGGGAGAGTTTGCATTACACCAAGCAGGCCTATTATATTCGTGACAGACAAGTTTGTGATAAAATAAACATTGGAACAAACTATCAAAAACTGGACTGTTCCAGCAAAACCGGTACATCTGGTCACCCTACGTTTATGTATATCTAACAAATAGCATATCTTTGCCCTAACTGTGACAAATGTTGAAAAACAACCGAAACAAGTGAACATTTGGGGAGTTTAAGGTTACAACAGTCAGCGACTCGTACCGTAGCCAACTTTACTCATCAGTTATTATTATTTAATTAAACACCATTTTGAAACAGGTCCGTCTTCTGAACTAATCTTAACTACTTGTTTATGATGTTGATATAGGTCCCACTACCAAATTTTGTATCCTTGATACACTGTCCGCTATTATTTCTCTTCTTCGTTAGGCCAAGAATAACTAATTGTTTTGTATTACTTAATAATAAGAGTTATGCACATTAACTCTAAGGAAGCCTCAAGGTAAAACATTGATTAAAACAATATATATATTATATACGTATGAAGTATAAATTTCTTTTTTTCCAGACAATAAATAAGTTCATTCACAATGTTTAATGCATTTCAAATTATCAATTGTCGTGATTTGAAAAACAAACAACCAAAGTCGTTATGTATTAAAGCACGTAATTTGCGTAATAATTACATCAATTACTTTTATGAGGTGTTAAAATTGGGATTTATTACTGTCTTGTTCGCGACTTCTCACCTTTGTTAATACGGAATGATTCCCCCCCTTTTTTTTAATTTCGCGCAAAGCTACACTCGGACTATCTGCGCTAGCCGTCCATAATTTAACAGTGTAAGACTAGAGGCAAGGCAGCTAGTCATCACTAACCACTGCCAACTCTTGAGCTCCTCTTTTACCAACGAATAGTGGGATTGACTGTAACATTATAATGCCCCCACGGCTGAAAGGGCGAGCATGTTTGGTGTGACGGGGATTCGAACCCACGACCCTCATAATACGAGTCGAGTGCCTTAACTACCTTGCTAGGAAGCTATTGAAAATAGTTAGATATATCGAAATACAATCAATTAACTACTTTTGATCAAGTATTTAAGAAATGTTAATATTAGAACTAGAATGCAAATTCACGGCCATCCTATGATAATAGTTATCCACTTTGTGAATGCGACTAGTTTTGTTTTTTACATTTTCGTGGTGAATATACGACTCTTTAAGGTAGATACATGTTTTTGTGCAGTGTTTACGTTACGATAAGTTTACTGGTTATATAACTTTTAACAGTGTGGCGTTAAAATGTGTGAAAAAAAGGTATTCAGAACATGTGGTGAGGGTCAATAATGATATATAGTTACATCGTGTAGGGAGCTGATAACCGAAAGTATAAAACTAGTCTCGTCCATCCAGTTGTTAACCCACAGGAAACTGTCACAACTTCCAACTGATTGTACATCAACCATGCAACTTTACACACTCTTCTGCTGGTTGACTGCTGTAACTATGGCGAAGTGTACCAGCCGCTCATTTCTAAATGGAGTATGTCCACAACCTCCCGTGAAGGCAGACTTCGAATTGGAAAAGGTAGGTCAATGGCCATTCAACAGCACGCACCGCCATCTCTTAGCACTGTATAAGAGTTGCTGTTAGAAAACTCCTATAAGTTATAGCGCACAAACGTGCGTTTCAGTGACATAGAGTTCTAAGCCATGTAGGTTCGGGTTCGCAACCACGCCACACAAAACAAATAGCTCACTGTTTGATCAAGTTATTGATGATTAATAAACAGTGAAAAAGATATATTCCACATCTAATTACCAATATTAATATTTTAGTACTTAGGAACTTGGTATGAAGTTGAAAAGAACCCAACAGTCTTTCAAAGCGGACAAAAATGTACTAGTGCCACCTACACGCTGAAGGATAACGGGAAGGTGACAGTCTTCAACAAGGCCGCCATAGCGGAGTAAGTTAGTCATTTATAAAGTATCTAACTTTTAAAACACATATTCTTTTTGAAACCATTAAACAGTTCGTTACCGGAATAAGACATTCAAAACTTCACATTTTAAAACTATTTAAAACGTTGCTTCCGTTGTTTTACTCAGTTATTAAAATCTACGAATTGTATAAATCAGAATTTATTCCCCGTTACAGAACCGGTGACGTGACAACCATTGAAGGAGAAGCATACATACCTGATCCCAGTGAACCGGCAAAACTACTCGTCTCTTTTCCAGGCAGTAAGTACCCAAGTATCTCAATAATTTTAGCGCATCCACTCATCAAGAAATATTACACATAATCCAGTCGAAACTGAACAAGCCACGTATATCACTTTTAGTCTTGACTCTTATTTTTGTAATAAACATGAAATTAAGTATTAAATTATGAATTTTTTTCATAAAACATTCCAAATCTTCTGAATGTTTTTCAAACGTAATTTGGACTTTTTTAATGCATTAAGCTGAGTTTAATCATGGAAAATAATTTAAGCAATCTTTTTTTTTTTGACATTTTAAATGTGAAACAACCAACGTAGATACTGTTCTAATTTTTCTTATTACGCAAAGAGTGACTCATTGTAGAAAAATATTAATGCCACGAATCCACTGAAAAAACTCCTGTATTCTTCAGATCCCTTCGATAGTAATTACTGGATTCTAGATACAGATTATGAAAAATATTCAGTGGTTTTCTCCTGCCAGGGTATACTCGGCGTCTTCCGTATTGGTAAGTTTTGAACATAATACCTTTAGTGACTGTAGTGAATGGAACAGTGAGAAGATAACTATTTCTATTTCTAATACACATCTTTACCAAAGTGATGAATATTTAACTATCACATCAGTTCGTTTTATTTACTAACATAAACACCGCTTTAAAGTGTTAATTTGAATTAAGAAAACACTTAACAATGGTTATGTTCTTGATGCCATAATAAACATTACTTTCGTTATGTTGTTTTTTAGAATACTTATGGATTTTAAGTCGTGAGAGGACACTGCCTGATACAACGCTGGCCAACATCTACGAAATACTGGACAGAAATGGAATAGCTAGAAATAAATTAACTAAAACAGACCAATCAGACTGCTAAAACAGGTTAATACGAAATATAGAATATATAAGAAAGCAATAGTTTAATAGCATTGCAGGAATAAAGTAATTTCTGGAAGATAATTCTGTGTCTATTTAACTCTGTTGTTCTCATTTGAAACAGGTGACTTCTCATGACACCATATCACACACACACAAAACTAAAATACTACAGATCTTGAAAGGAAGTATTAGTACACAGTGTGTCAAGATGAGGTTAACCTTTGACACCAGTAACATTAACCTATCATGTTTTAAAACATTACTGTTTAATCAATTCATTGTACACTTCTCTTTATTACTGTTTGCTCATTAATTATATATTAGAATCATTATATGTTGAGAGTTTGAAATAATAAAGTCAGTGTAATGAAATATGTTTGCAAACATTCTTTTTACAGTAAATAACTGCCAGAAAATGGTATCATATTAGTTATTAAACCTTTTTGTCCATTGATTTTTCCAAACTGTAATAGTTTAAGAACAACAAATACAGTAGCAACATAAATTCTACAACTACACAACTGTCCCCCTGCTGGTACAGCAGTAAGTCTACGGATTTACAACACTAAAAATCAGGGGTTTGATTCCCCTCTGTGGACTCAGCAGATAACCCAATGCAGCTTTGCTATAAGAAGCTACACAACTGCATCACAAAATTAGTTCTTTTTCATAAACAAATAATTATGTTCATGAAACATTGTACAAGTGAAATTCTGAAAGACCAGTAACTATGATAATATTTTTACAACTTACACCTCTGACAAAATACTGACTACTGTAAAAGTTACCCAACTGGTAATTCAGGGTATCCTTATCATTTCTTGTTTCACACTTTGAACATGCTTCATGAGAACAGTATACTAAATTACCTACCTTAATTACTGGATTAATCATTTATTATAATATATGCAGAGAGCTTCATTTGACCAAAAACTAATGGTAATTCTCATATGACTTTTTTTTCTATCAGTCATAAAAACATTCACTTTAAGATTTACTTAAATTCTGTATCAAACTTAATATAAACAGTTGGAAACAATGCTAAAATTAAAATATTAGAAAATATGTTAAGCTTACTTTTAAAGTTTGTTGTCTATTAATTCAAACATTTCTTTAGGGAATCCAATTTTAACACAAAGATGAAAAATGAATATAAGAAATACACGAAAATTTTAGGATTTGGTTTCTCATTGGAGAAACAAACAAATACAAAATATTTCACAAAAATTGCACTCAACAGGAGTTTCACATGCAACTTAAAATGGTTTTGTGTGTAGTTTATTAAAACTTGGCATTTTACAACATAAAACTTCATTAAATACACATCATATAAAACTCAAATAAGCACTTCGTTTAAAAAAATCAAGGTTACTAATAAAAAAATATAATTTCAGAAGCCGTATTTTAAAAGAGAAGATTATTTCTTTTATTAAATGAAAGTAATTTTAGTCCTAGCCTGGTTGACTTGCCAAACATTCAGTTCCTCATATTCCTCTATAGCTTCATCAATCTGGTCTGGCTTGTAACCCCTTGATGTGCAGCGTTCTAAGGCATCAGTCATCTTAATAGTCTTACTACCTGTCTCAGACATCATGTCTCTAATCATAGCAAAGATCTGATCTGTGACGGTCTGGATTCTACACAAAATAAGCAATCAATAAATGGTCTTCCCTTTTCAAATTATACTAGTTGGCATTTTTAATGTATGAATTTTACTTTAAGTCAAACATTTGTAAATATTGATGCATGAAAAAAAAGAATCTGTGTGTGTTTACTCTTTGTAAGAACTTAACATGCACATTTTTCTTCTATTGCTATACTAAAAAAATTCAACATTTTAATAATCTTAAAGAACACATGCATGAAATTAAAATTGTTTTTTATTTGTAGTAGCTTGAAATTAATGTTTTCAAAGCTAGGTTTCTGTGTTGGCTGTACATCAGTTACCAAGCTGATTAAATAACTAAATATAAAAGGAGATTATATGGTAGAATAATAGTTTTATCACCAATATATGAAACACTGTCCCTTTATTTTTGTGTTTTTATCAACCTGACACCAAATTGTCTTTCATTATCTTACCTTCCAATTGTCTGTCTCTGGTAGTTCAAAGAATCTTTGGACATTTCCATGAGTCTCATAGCTTCATTTATATCTTCTTTTTCAACCACATCTGCAAGTCGAAGTTTAGCCTGTTTTGTTTTTTTTATAAAGTTGAATTACTTTATAGGAGCATAGTAACATAGGTGCCAATTACACTTTCTTGAAAATTATATAACCATACCAATATCAAATTTTACACTGATATACTGACAGTCAGTTTTCATTTTTTACAATTATACTGATGAATGTTGTATATTGAAATTGACTGTTTATTTTTTTCTTCTACTTATTTTGACCCAAGATTGAGTTCTTAAGTGATCTTAATTAACCACATTAGATGAAGAATTATTCATGTTTTTATTACTTCACAAATAAGCTTGTTAAATTTTAATCAAAACATACATAAGCATCTTTTATTTGTATTTCTTAGAAAGTGACACCAACAGACACTTACCAAAGCAGTAGCAAGGCGCAAGACTCCAAGCAAAGTTCGGGCTGAAGTGAAGGTCATGTCCTTATTGTTGCGAGCTTCCTTCCGCAACTCAACATAAGCTCCAACAATATAATCTGTCAAGACTTCTGGAATAACAGGGTTCTTCCCCTTACACAGACTTATATATTGTCTCATAACTTTCATATCTAAAGGTTTGAACTGGGTGGGTGGTTCAGCACAGTTTTGGTGGACGTAAGTAATGTGCTGGGCTAATCTGAAGAATGAAAAAAACTGAAACCTATAACTGAGGCACATGGTCAAATCAACCTCAGAACATACGATTTAAAATTAGAATACTTGTAATTTGTGTTAACAGAGGAGCAATACAATACGTAATCACTACAACTGATTTAACAGGTTCATATATGAAGTAAACTTCAAGCTGTTGTATTTAATAACAGAAAAGCATTAGCTGTTGAACAGGTTCAAATATTATTTATCTTATACATTTCTTAAAACTGTTCACCACTGAAGAAATAATAATGTGATATAATATGATGCATCAAAGTAAAAGTTACAATTTTCAGATTATAGTAGTATTTTATTGTTGAGCAGAGAAATATAAGTTATTTAAACAGCTTTTGACAACAATGAAGAAAAGCTTCAACCTCTTTTAACTTTCTCTGTCAAGGAATTATTTTCTGCACACGTCATGAGACTTCAGTGTTTTACATTCAAAATTTTATTGCATTACCTTTTGTTTATGTTCCACTAATGTTTATGTTATACTTACAGTATAAAACTGGAGCTAATAATTCATATTTTAGAGGTGCACAAGTTTTAATTCCACAAGGCAATAGTAAAATAAAATCCTGAATTCTCCTAGTGTGAGGAAGGTGACATTTTCTCTAGACATACCCTCTTCTCTATTTTACTCACCACCCATTCAATAAGTGTGATATTTAATGTAAATTACTCACTATAATATCATCATTTCTCAGACAAACCATAATTTTTATACCTTTCTATTCAGTTTGGTTACAGATATAATAAATAGAAAATCAGAGCTTGCTGGTTACACCTACCTGTCAGAATCTCACCTTAGGATTTGTTAGTAAATTTCTCCCATGTTGAATTCTATGTTATGTGTAACTAAGAGAAAGCCAAGGTTTTCATCTATAAAATTATGTACTATATTATGCTATTTTATGAACGGATAATTTTAATTTTCTCTATTAGTACAAGATTCGTTTTCAAAGGAAAAAAATTACCAGCTTGGATGAATTTGTAATGGCTCCTGCTGCATAGTAGGAATGTCAGAAATATTATTATAGAGAAAATATCTGTTTTTTGCAAGTTATTATTCAATGTTTTTTGCACATAGAGTAATTAAATAAAAAGTAAAAACAAAAAAGAAGACCTGGGTAAGTACTTTATCTCTTTTCATTTTTATTCTTTATTTATTATTATAAAAGTAACTAAAATGTAAAATAAGGATCTCTTTTAGGTTAATTAAGATTAGATTAGGTAATATAAATTATAATTTAAAATGTTTCATGAGGCACATGTGTAAGCAGCTCGTGGATAATATAATTTAATAGCTTAACGTATCCTCCATGTCATTTACAACTTATAATGGCATTAGTGTGTTTGTTAACACAGTTTAAAGGGCAATCAAATTTAAGTATAAATAGATGTATACTGTTATGAGTTTAAAGATACTTAGGATAAACAAATGTTGTTTCATGTTACAAACTGAAGTCATTATAGAAAGAGAAAGAGAGGGTAATTTAGATGATTTTGATTTGTTTTTGGCAATTACAAGTTCAGTAAAACTGACCAATGACCAACCTCACACAGAGTTACAGTAGAGAAAATAACATACGAAAACATACAACTGTGTTTAGGAGTTTAAAAGATTAAGCAAATGAAATTTGAGATTTCTAAGATAAGTATTTTCAATCTTAACAAAAATATAACTTTGTACAGATACTAGTAAAAAAAAATGCATGATGTATTCACAGATAAATCTGGTTTTTCACATGTAAAGAATTTATAATGTTTGCTGAATGTGTGCCAGGTTTTGTGAAGATATATATAATATATTAAAAATTAGTAGTGTCATACTGTAAAGACTTCAAATGAATACAAAGAAGTCATGTGGTTGGTAAAATCAATTGAGCCCACATTGAAAGAGTTAATGATTATTAAAGAATTAATTTTAGATACACACCTCAAATCGTTTTCCCTATCTGGTTTATCTTGGATTAACCATAACAGATCAAATCTGGACAACAGAGCTGCAGGAAGCTGAATGTTTTGTTCCACTGATTTTTTTGGGTTGTATCGTCCGTAGGCAGGATTAGCTGCTGCTAGTATCGATACACGGGCATTAAGAGTTGTCATAATACCAGCCTAAAAGAGAGAGATCAATTTTTTCACATCTGGCCATCAATATAATCTATATATTTATATGCTTTAGGTAATGATTGTTCAGTAGGCATATGAACAATAGCTCACAGACTTAAAGTTCAAAAACACCTAAAATGTGATAGAAGTGCATCATTTAGAAATTGCTTTACCACTGTTCACATGGTAAAACGTTTTTTTAAATGATACATTTCTATCCCATTGAAGCTGTTTTTGAACTTTAAGTTATGTAAAGTGTGATATACCTCTAACATTTATATTCATAGCTAACAAAATTATCTAAAATAGTTTTTACAAATACCCTAAACTCTGATTAAATGTTAAAAAGGTCTTTTGGGTTGGGGTTCCTATAAAGTATTAATTACTAATAAGAACTGCTGAGTGTCATTATAAAAGTGTATAACAATGCATTAACTATAGTGATATATCCAGTACTGATTAGGTTTTCCATCCAATAACTGGATCTTCAGGATGACTGGTATACAGTTGATATATACAAGTAGTAGTTAATATGTATATATGTAAAAACTGTCATCAAAGAAGGCCGAAACATTGTTCGCTCCTCCACCTAAAAATGTTCTCAATCCATACCAGCTGTTTTTACGTATACATTTTTCTCTACGAGTGGGTTTTCTTGTCATCACTGAGTAGTTGATATGATTTCTATAATAAAACATTGCTTGGACAACAACCATTTTGGTGTGAACTGGATTAAGATGGTGAAAAGTAATTTTTAATCTTGTTTATGCACATCACTACATTTCAGAAGTAGGATAAGGATTTTTTTTAATCTATTATTTGACAGTAATGATATCAGTCTGTATACCCTTCAATGCTTATTCCTGTCAGACAATTATTTTCTCCACTATTAGTTGTATCATATCACTGTTTAGAAATGAGAATGAATCTTCCAAACTTGTATACACCTGTTATATACTCAAATGGTATAGTATGGTTTGTTTGCAAAAATATTATTGCTTCAAGTGTTATTAGCTCATTGGATATGTCCTTAGAATAGCTTTGGACAAACTGTTTTGTGCTTCTGTGTGAGAAAGACTGCACCCCATTTAGTGTTTGGCATATAGACTGACCTTGTAAAGTCTGTAGATAGTTTCCTGCTTGTATAGTGGACAATGTGTTTACAAGGTTTCTGAGCAGCTTTACCATTAGCTGGAAGTAATTTTACCCCAGCCTGTTTTATGTTATTCTGATGCTTCTACATACAAGAGAAGCATTCAGACATCTTTGAGGTCTAACCCTAGTTCATAAATACATTAAGATACTTTAAGCTTTATGATTTACATTAATGTAACAACTAAGACAACACAATATAAAACTATTACATAGGTCAAAGGCTGAATGAATAATCATATTTCAAACTACATAACCGATTACGTCTTATTTGCATAACAATAAACTGAGCATTGTCATCATTTTATTTTCTTGTAATTACAACATTAGAAATTTCAGTCATCATTCATTTGCTTCATACAGTGTATTAAGTAACAGCTGCAATGGCTGGAGCTTTACCAGATGTCACTTAAAGAAAAAATGATGCATGTACATCAAAAAAAGATAAGAATTATAAATATAATGAAGCATAATTACAATTAAGTATCGTATTCTGATCATCTGTTCTGCTAATACAAACAACATTTTCATAGGAGTCTGTACAAAGAGAGAGCAACAATAAATGTAATAAATAACGAAGAAATAATAAAGAACAGTTTATTGGCATGGAAGAAAAAACCCAACTTCATAAAGAATACAACAACCTAGCTTTCAGATTTGCTTAACTGTTATTTGGAGAGAGAACATGCCAATTTTTCCTTACTTGTTAAAATATCAGCTCTAGACGTTTGTTTGAAGTTTACAAATCAAACTGTTTTCACTTCAAGTTTTGCTTATTACATATATTTATTACGAAAGCACATGAAGTTACAAAGTTAACAAATTTCCTTATTTGTAAATATTATTTCTGATGGATACCTCGAAACACAATTAAAATATCTCACTCATACTTCTGCTTTGGATATTTCCAGGTCACTAGCCTTTAGTGAACTCCCACCTAGTCTCACAAGCTTTTTTCATGTGAATCTTCATACTTTGGCAAGGCAAGTAAGAAACACAGACTGGAAGTGGGGAGGAAGGGTGGAAATGTGTATGAAGAAATGAGTATCTATTAGAAACATTTTTAGGCAAAAAGAACAGTAACTTTCAAGACAATACCACACAGTTAAGCTAGAATCCCATGTAGAAGTGGAGGGGTTGTGCAAAAATGTACCGAGTGGAGCTTCTTTCAGAATGCCTACAGACAGGGTCTCCCATAGGAGCATACCCATGGGAGATTGCACCTCATCTCTTCCAGAGTATACTCTTTGCCCATAAATAAGGAAGAAAATGAGCCCATGTGACACAGGGATTGGCAGAATAAGAAAATGGCCATCTGAATAGTTGAGAGCCAGTATGTGTAGTAGGTTTGAGTGCATTTAGACCATACCTTGTGCTCATCTAATCTGTGCTGCAAAGTCTTTACTGAACCAGCACTTCCTACAGGAAGAGTGCACAAGTCATGCCACAGAGATTAATACTGTGTGTGCTCATCTCAACTAAACCGAACAGGTGATGTACAAACTGTGCTCACCACCTAAATTCTGATGAACAAACGTAACTGCAGGACACAAAAGTATCGTACATGTTAACCTCATCTTAATCATAAAGACCCAAACTGCAGGAAGAGGGCACAGTAAACACAACTATATGATTGGTGACCTGCACTACACTGACAGTGTCACCACCTGCCCACTGCTTAGCATCCCTTGTTCTAGCTGCAGCAGTTAGGTCCCAGTTGGTGAGAATTCTTCATGGTCCACCACCCAAACAGCTAGGAACTGGTAAGTGACAAAGGTCTCCCATGCTCCATTTATAATATAAAGGTGAGAAATGTTCAGTGGAAAGACCTGGAAAAAAATGTCTGGATCCCTGGTCAGTCCTTCAACTATAAAGGTCTTTTACTTAAGTCAGTGCACTAAGAAATCACACATCCACATTTTGAAAAACCAACAAGCACAAGCCAAGAAAGCAGGGAAAACACCGGTTGCTGGCTTTTTCCATGATAGGTAATCTGGACTGGGCACTAGTGAAATATGTAAATATACCATGAAGATATCTCAAGTGGTCTTGCAAGACACTCCACAAAATAGCGGGCATATATGGAGCCATGGTGACTGGTGATAGTGCTTTCCATTATCCTGGCTCAATGTGGAATTTTGGTAAGTACATATACCATGGTAAGCACCACCAGCTACCTGGCAGGATCCTATAAGCAAATGCTGTAAAAAAAAGAAAAGGTACTAAGTAGGGTCTATAGAGAGAAAAGAAACAAAACAAGGTGAAGAGTATTGGAAAGGAAAAAACACTATGCAGTATCAATAAAGGCAAAATGTTAAGGATAAAGTTGCACAATAACATGCAATGATGGAAACAACTAATCCTCAGTTGAACAGTCAGGCAGAGAAAAGGAAGAGATGACCAACAGTAGGACAGTCAGGAGAAAGATGACAAAAGACAGCTCAACAGCAAGAGATATGCCACTAATGTTGGTAGGTGGACAAATTGTAAGAGCAACAGCAGGGAGAAAATAAAAACTACACAATTGGAGAGTCTGGTTCAATAGGCAAGGGACCAAACAAATCTAGATAAGGAGCTGAAGGGATGAGATCTCTTGATGGAACAGTGAAATCTTAGGTTGAAGCAAGAGAGTAATGTTGGCAGGGGAAGAGGGTGAGTATGTTATTAGGAACCATAGATGAGGAAACTAAAGGTGAAGTCAGTCAGAAGGTTGCCATCAAAAGGACATGACAAAGAGCACCTTAAATAAAAGCCAAGACCCAAGGTAAACGATTTAAAGGTAGATAAGCATAAAGTGAAAGATGAAAGTCAGTCCTGGCTGAAAGCAGAGATAACCAGAGCCAAGAGATGGGAACAAGAGACCAGAAAAGAAGAAGTTTGGAACTTAGAGAGGGTGACAGAGACAGTAATGAATAAAGTCCCTAAGAGAAAGCACAGGTAATAAAAACCTGAGGGTGAGGAACCCGTTCTGTGGGCAGAATAGAGTCTGGCCAAGAGAGGTGGTCTGCAACTATATTTACAGCTGGCGATGAGAGAGATAAGTCTGTTGAGAATTGGTCCAATAAATACGTTTCATGGTACACATTCCCCCTCAATGGTTAATATAGGAAAAAATTGTAAAGTTGTAAAATGGATTACAGAAAAATGATCAATGAGAAACTGTAAGAAATGAGAGAATGCCCAAAGGATTACTAGACATTAGAGTGAATTGATATGGAGAAAGGACTTGTCCTGGGTCTATGTACATGATGTGAAATGGTCATTCAGAGATGCTTCCCAACCAGAGAGGGAAGTACTGGTGAAGAAGCACAGGTGGTTTGGGAGGAGATAATGGAACATCAATGGTATATTGGATCTGTCCAACAATGAAACAAGTCCTCAGGTATAGGAAAGGATGGGTGAACCACTGAAGTTAAAGTTTCTTGTGAATGGTTCCACTGGGTGTACAAGATGTAATGATGGAGGCACATGTGTGCAATTCAAATGGATAAGCAGTTCCAATGAAGCCCATAGTCCCCTAAAACAAAAAAAATATGCAACATGAGTATGATATGCATAAATTCTTGTGAATAGTAGTTCCATGGCTTGTAGGCAGGTAGGAGAAATATGAGAGAGAAAGACATTTTGATGTGTTGATAACTACTACTCCTTGAGATACTATAGTTAGATGGGATCAAACAGAAGAGTAAAGGAAGTGGGATGACAGAAAAAGATTGATTGATTTAGTGTTTTATGGCACAAAGCAGCAAGGCTATCTGCGCCAAACATCCGGAAAAGGTAAAACAAATTAAATGTAGTAAAATACAGAAAAAAAAAATGAAAGTAAAACAAAACATCATCGAAAAACAGAAAAAGCATAAAACCAATGTTGACACCTAGTTTACAATGGTGAGAGAGAAAGCAGAGTAAAAGAAGTTGTAAAGTACTTTCTCTAACATAATGGTAATGATCATAACCTGCCAGAAAAACTAACAGGTTAAGTACAAGAACCACCGTCAGTCACCTTTCCAGTCCTGGTTCCGGGTTATGTTGTCATAACAGCCATTATCAAAAGGTATAATAAGAAAAGTGTTAAAAGACATATAGCAAAATCGTAATAATGAATAGTCAAATGTCCAGTAAAAAGGTAAAAGTAAAGTAAAGTAAATGTAGTAAAAGTCGTAAAAGGAAACAAAGGTATAAACAAAACGTAAAACCAATGATAACATCCAGTCTACAAAGTTGTAAAGGACTTCCTGTAGCAGAATGTTAATGATCATAACCCACCAGAAAGACTAACAGGTAAGTACAAGAACCACTGTCAGCAACCTGAAGTTGGTCTTTCCAGTCCTGGTTCCCGAGTTATGTGTCATAGCAGCCATTATCAAAATGTAAAATAATAGAAGTTTTAAAAGACATAGCAAAATCGTAATAACGAGTAGTTAAATGTCCAGTAAATAGGTAAAAGTAAAGTAAATGTAGTAAAATTTGTAAAAGTAAACAAAGGTAAAAACAAAACAGCAATTAAAAACAGAAAATTGCATAAAACCGATATTGACGTCCAACTATAAAGTTGTAAAGGACTTACTGTAGCAGAATGGTAATAATCATAACCCACCAGGAAGACAAACAGGTAAGTAACAGAACCACCGTCAGTCACCTGAAGTTGGTCTTTCCAGTCCTGGTTCTGGGTTATGTGTCATTGTGGCCATTACCAAAGGGTAAAGTAATAAAAGTTTGAAAGACATGCAGCAAAATTGAAATAACAACTCGCCAGGATGACTAACAGATAGTTCAAACAGCAGCGCTTGTCACCTGAAGTTGGCCCTTCCAGTCCTGGTGTCGAGTTGTTTAATGTTCTGGTCATTTTCCAATGTCAAATTGAACTGGAGAGAATGAAACTGTAAAAAAGGAGCCACAATTAAAAAGGTGTAATAAATAAATATGCAACACTAAAATGAGATTAAAAAGATTAATGGCCATTAAAAAACGAAAAACTTCATCAAGGTGGACAGTGTCACCCTAACCAATAACATTGTCCAATGTTACAGATACACCCTGGAAAAAAAAACATATTTAAAATATTGCCGTCGTTGAGAAGTGTAACGATGGCAAGAAAGTAAAATGTGACTGATAGTGATTTGAGTGTTACACAAACTACACATTGGTGCATCAGTTCCAGATAAAAGAAAACGATGAGTTAAAAAACTTTGAACAATGCATAGTCTAGTCAGAACAACTTCCTCTTTCCGAACCTAACGGAAGCTAGATGGCCAAAGCCCAATATAGTTTTATTTGAAAAAGCTTGTTGTTGCGTTACTCACTCCAAGTGGACTGCCAGCTGGCACAGAGGTGAGCCTTGAATACAGGACCATAGTCCATGTATAAAATAGGCACAGTGGTGATAGTGCCAGAGCAGACAGATTTAGCTGCCGTGTCTGCAAGCTCGTTCCTGCAAATACCAACATGGCTTGGTATCCAGAAAAACTGGATAGAAGTAGCAGTTAATAAAAAATGGGCCAGTCAGTTTTGAATATCAGCGAGAACAGGGTGTGAGTCAATGTGAAGTGATTCCAGGGCCAGTAGAGAACTAAGCGAGTCAGTATAAATAGTGCAGTTGGAGTACTGCTCAGCTTCAATATGATCCAGGGCAAGAGATATGGCATACAGTTCAGCAGTGAACACAGAAACTGCAGAAGGGATTCTGCGCGCAACCACTGAACCACAACAAACCATAGCAGAGCCCACTGAATTACTTGATTTGGAACCATCTGTATAAATGGGAACGGAATGAGTGTTTGAAAGATGTTCATTAAATAACAGATGGTACTTCCAATCTGGAGTATCTGCCTTTTTCAGATGACTGAAAGAAAGGTCACATTTGGGGGTTGTAATAAGCCATGGTGGGATGGGATGACCTGTGGATTCTGCAATGTTATTCTAGGACAGACCCAAGTCACCCAATTGCGCCTGGATGCAAAGGCCAAAAGGAGCAATGGCAGATCGTCTGTTCTGAAAAAGTACGGACCACTGAGGAAAGAAAACACATCCCAAGGTGGGATGCTTTGGTGAGGAATGAAGTTGCAAAGAATATAGTAAAGAAAGTTGCAAACGGCGAAGGTGCAGAGAAGGTTCATGAGATTCAAAGTATAAGCTTTGAACTGGAGAGGTGTGGAAAGCCCCAGTGCAGAGTTGATGAATGGGGTCCAGCATCTTTAAGGCCGAGGGTCCACTGATCAATAGTCGAGTTTTGATCGAATGAGAGCATGATATACCTTTAACATAGAACATCAATCTGCTCCCAAACTGGTAGTAGAGAGGACACGGAGGATGTTCAGTGCTCTTGTACATTTGTCCTGTAGCTGCTTTAAGTGTGGTATAAAGGTCAGCTTACGGTCAAACACAAGCCCCAAAAACTTGGTCTCAGGGACCACTGACAGCAAAACTTCACCGATATGGAGTTCAGGATCAGGGTGGATACCTCGTTGGTAGCAAAAGTGCATGCAAACGGTTTTAGAGAGAGAAAAATTAAAGCCGTTCGCCGTAGTCCACTTCAGTACACGATTGAGAGCAGTTTGTAGTTGCCGCTCAATATATCTCATGTTCGACGACTGACACGAGATGTGAAAGTCGTCAACATAGAGCTCGTTTGCTACAGTGAGAGGGAGTTGTTCAGTGATGGCATTTATCTTTATACTGAAAAGTGTGACACTCAAAACACAACCCTGAGGACTCCAAGTTCTTGTACAAAAGAATGGGAAAGTGTCGAACCTACACAAACTTGGAATCTCCTGTCCATTACAAATTTTAATAAACATGGGTAAATGGCCATGTAACCCATATGTATGGAGGTTTTGCAAAATGCCATACCTCCATGTTGTGTCATAAGCCTTCTCAATGTCAAAGAATACTGATACAAGATGTTGACCTTTGAGAAAGGCTTCTCTGATTGATGTTTCAAGTCGAATCAGATGGTCTGTGGTGGAGTGCTGTCGTCGTAACCCACACTGGGTGGGCGAGAGGAGGTTGTTTGATTCAAGAAGCCAAACAAGACGAGCATTAACCATCCTTTCTAAGGTCTTACAGAGACAACTCGTCAAAGCAATTGGGCGGTAGTTTCAAGGAATCTTGGGATCTTTCCCTGGCTTAGAGAAAGGTAAAATAATAGCCTGGTGCCAGGCATCAGAAAAAACATTCTCCTACCAGATCCGGTTAAAGACAATTAGAAGGATATCAAGACAAGCAGGAGATAGATGGTGCCGCATATCATAGTGTATATCATCAGATCCAACAGATGTACTGCCAGAATGATGAAGGGCCATTTTCAGTTCCACCAGTGTAAAGGGACAATTATAGTCAAAAAGACAGTCAGTTCGAAAGGAAAGAGGTGAACGCTCTGCCCGAAAGTCTTGATGGCCAAGAAGGTGGAGGAACAAGCAGAAGTGCTAGATACCCGTCAAAAGCTTTCACCAAGAGTATCAGCGATGCTCCGAACATCAGCCACCTCCTGACCATCAGAGAGTAAGATTGAGAGGAAAACAGAATTATATTGCCCACTGACCTTTCGAATCCTGTCCCATATGACCTTGGAACTGGTGGTAGAAGATATGCTGGTTGTGAACTTAATCCAAGATTTCTTCTGGCTTTGACGTCTTACCCACCTGGCATGTGCACGGGCCCATTGGAAAGCGACGCAGTTTGAAAGTGTAGGATATCTACGAAAAGTATCTCAGGCTCGTTTTTAAGCCTTCCATGCTAAGTGGCAAGCAGGATTCCACTACGGACAAGGATATCGTGGAAAACGTGTCGAGGTTTTAGGAATACACTGAGCAGCTGCTTGTATAATACAGCCAGTTACTGCTGCCAAACAGTCGTCTATTGATGGCTGATTCACAATGGCAGGATCAAATGATACGAGAGCAGTGAAAGTGAACCAGTCTGCCTGATCCAACTTCCACCGGGCACACAGGTAGGGTGGCATCCACCACGGCCAGTCTCTCTCAAAAGTATCGGAAAATGATCACTGCCCAGTGGATTATTGTCAACCCTCCATGAAAAATGGGAAAATAATGAAGGGGAGCAAACCAAGAGATCAATAGCAGTAAAGGACTGACTAGGTGCATGAAAATAAGTGGAAGAACCAGTATTGAAAAGAGAAAGGTTGTGATCAGAGAGCATATGCTCTACAGAGCGACCCCTCCCATCAATAACAGCACTTTCCCAGAGGGGATGATGTCCATTAAAGACCCCCAGGAGTAGAAATAGAGATGGCAACTGTTCAACAAGAGCATCAAGGTCGCATTGATCATATGTCTCTCCAGGGGACAGGTAGAGAGAACAAACAGTGATGGTATGACCCAAGGAAACACAGATGGCTACGGCCTCCAAGGGTGTGTTGAGTGACAAAGAAAGGGTGGGCACGTGCTGATCAACCAATAGTGCTACCCCTCCATCACACAGCCTGTCATTTCTGTACAGAGAAAACTGCTGAATGGTGACTGTATCAGCAGGTTTTAGAAATGTTTCTTGTAAGGAAAGACATACAGGATGGTAGGAAGCAATCAGTGTTTTGATATCATCCAGATTAGAACGTAAACCTTGAGAGTTCCATTGTATCAAGGTGGCCATTTTTAATGATGGGTAGGCGAAGTGGCTGGAGAACCCTTCTGTTTACGACTACGTTTTTTATCCTTACTGTCCTTTGTCGGAGGAATTCTATCAACCTCCATGGATCCTGCCCTGGGTCAATTCGGCAGGTCTTTGTTATTGGAAGGAGATTCCAGTGACTGAGAATGCGAACGAATGATTGTTTTGCCTCTTGGGATGGGAGTAAAAGATGTATCAGAAGAAATGCCTGTATTTGAAACTAAAGGATGTGGATCTTGAGGTTTGTTGTAATGTATGGGAAGAACAGAGATGGGTGTAGAAGTCGATTCATCAACCTTTTTAACCATGGAGGTCAAAAGGCTTTTCATTTGTTTTGAAAACGATTCTCTTGGAGGCACAGAGACATCTATCTGTACTCCCAATTACAGAATTTTGGAACAAAATGCAGCAGCATATGTCTGAGATGGAGTGGCGGGCAGCAATTTCCAAGCCTCAGGATAACTAATGTTATGAATCGTTTCCAAACGCTGCTCCTCTTTCTCCTCCAACCATTTTGGGCAAGAACAAAAGTAGGAAGGGTGAGAACCATTGCAGTTGATGCAATGTGGGTCCATGTCACATTCATAGGCATCGTGGTCCTTGCCACCACAACGAGCACATGTCAGGGAACCACGACATGTGGCCGAACCTCTAACATTGGAAACATCGGAGAGGATTTGGAATGTATGGCTGTACCCTGCAAATTAGATAACCTGCCTTGATGGTGGCAGGTACAAGTGATGATGTAAATGTCAAAACGAGGGTATTTGTTGGCAGTGTAATTCCATCTTTGCAAGTGGAGATGCGCCTCATTGCAGAAACTCCTTGAGTGGAGAGACCAGCGAGAATCTCTGACTCTGGGATGTTCATCAAATCCCTCTCAACAATAACTCCTCGTGATGAATTCAAAGTAGCATGAGGGGTTACCTCAATAGGTACATCCCCAATTGCCGTTGAATTCAAGAGGAGTTCACTGTGTTGGGTTATGGATATTTCAACTGATATGTCTCCAGATCAAAGCTTCTTTACTGACTTTGGAGAGCCAGCAAGACCCTCTAGTCCCTTCTGAATAAAAAAGGGGGACAATTGCCCTAAAGGTTTTTCTGAAAGAGAATGTAATATAAGAAAATGAGGTATGTGTGTTACAGATGCTGAAGATTGCTGCTCAGTCTTCAAGACGTGGTTGCTTACCCATTGACTGTTTTTTCACAATTTTATTTATATTTTTTGGAGGATCCATAGGAAAAAGGAAATATTTCAGTACCCACTGACTCCACCCACCATGGAGCCCTACAAGGGGACGCACTACAAAGTCATGCAAGGACAATGCAGCAACACCAGGGTTTCGTGAGCACTATACCCAAACACCAGCATCAGGTGCAATATCCACAACACCTGTTGAGAACTTCCAACACTGGTACTTGGTTGACTCTAGCCCAAGTAGACCAGCTGATTGACTCAAGGGGGTCCACCCAAAGGCCGCCTGTCTACAAGAATTCAAGGCCAAAGTGGTGTGTTAGGGTTGCACCCCTCAACCACCAGGATCCTCTCCTCCCCTTCACGGGTCGCCACGCACGGCAAACACGTGGGTGGATGTTTAGATCCCAGAGAAGGTAACCAGACAGAACAGAAACTTCCCTGGGAGGTCCCATCACCACGTACAAGAAAACACCGAGGGAAAGAAAAGAATCTGAAAGAAAGTCCAAGGTTATAAAGTAAACCTCTCACTGGACAAAAATAGAGTACTCATACCAAATCTGGGAATCAGGAAAATGAATTTCGAATGACTAAAACTGATGATATAAGAATCAAATGGACGTGGAGGAAATGTAATTGGCTAAAGAAAAGTAAAATTAAAATTTGTTAGGGTTAGGATTATGTGGAAAAGAACAAGAATAATTAAATGGGATGGAGAAAAGTGAAACACTTCCCAGGGATGTACTATTTTAAGTCATAGCAATGGAAGAAAATTTAAGCGAGAGAAATTCCTATAGCATAACTAGGTGCTGGTGGAAACAGTCATATTTCTTCCCTCAAAATAAAGAAGGGACTGAATCTTAAAGTCCTGGTTGCCTCAGAGAATCAACTCTCCTATGAATAATGGTGTCATGTCATTCTTAAGCCATAATTGATATATAACCTATGAGAGGATATTGTTCACTCACAAAAATATCTGTAGATGTTATACAAATTTGTGTTCATAGTTTGCGGGAAAATAAAAAGAAATCTAAGTTTCTTAAACTCTGCAACCATCAATAAATCGAAAAAGAAAAACATGTCTATGGTGTTCAATGCCAAAAAAGATTCACAAGTGTAAATGCACAGAGAAAATTTGTGCAAAAGGAGGTGTGTCACCCTTCTTTTGGTGTAGGGCTTTTTATGCATAAAGAAATCATTATGTTTAGTGCAATTCAAAAAAAAACTCTGTGACATTAGGAAGTTCAAAGGTAGTGGCATGCAAATTTGTAAAGTAGAATTACAGGAAAAATAGCCTGAGTGTGTGAAAAGGTGTGATATTGTTTCAGAGCACCTCTCTTAATTAAATCTTCATCAAACAGTAACAGCTGAAGCAGGGATTAGTACAACAATGATTTTGAAAAAAATTGTAAAATTGCAGTTTAATACCCTAAAAACCAAGGTTCTGAGTCATGACTTTTACACTATGTTGTGTGTTTTCATTTACAAACTGGGTTTCACTGTCTTTTACACATCGGAACCTATTATTAAATTGATATAACTGAAACTATCCTCCACTGTACTGACCTTAGCAATAGATATTGTCTGTTGCTCCATGACTTCATGAATAGCAGTTCTGTCTGTGTCTAACATTTTATCAAACTCATCAATACAGCATATACCCTGATCAGCCAAAACCAGTGCCCCTCCTTCTAAAGTCATTTCTCCAGTGAGTGGATCCTTCATAACCGCAGCTGTGAGCCCAACACCTGATGACCCACGCCCCGTGGTATACTGACCTTCAATTATTAACAGATTATCAGTTGATATGCAAGATGGTTGGAGTGCATCATTTTTTTAAACAGAGTATCACTTCATGACATTAAAACCTATTAACACAAATTTAATTACTAAACTAATATGTCTAACACATAATACAAAATAAAATATAAATATTTAAACTAGCTTCTTATAAACTGGATAATAATGAAATGCAATCAAGTCATAACTCTAAGTACTTCAAATTATATGCAGAAATAATCATGCAAGTATTATAATTGAGCTAACTCAAAAAGAACCCTGTATAAAATACAACAGTGATCAACATATATAATTTATAACAAAATACAATTATGGTTATGAAATTAATCCAATATAACATGGAATAAAACACAATACATCATTCAACCTCTCATAACATGTCATAATAGTAACAAATTCAACTTTCAGATAATACTTTAAACTACTTTAGATACTAGTTAAATTGTGTATTTATCACCATGTTTCTTACTACATGAGATAAGCTCAGTTCACTGAGGACTGTATGTACGGAGTCATATTGGATAAAAACATTTTAGTTATTTCTAGCTTAAGAAGTAAGATTTGCTACTTTTGTTTTCAGTATGACTGTAAAAAACTATTTAGGGATAAACAAATCCCTAGACACAATTTCATAATTTGTAACTACAGACCCCAGCTAATCAAATGTGAGCTTTTTTTTTAAGTTAATCTTTAAGTTGCTGAGCAGTTAACCAAACTACTCTTGTTCAGGTAACATATTTGAGTTCATTCACATCAATAAAACCATTTTAGTAATTTCTAGCTTGTTAATAAAAGTCTTATTTATCTTTGGCTATGCAAACATACCATTCTGCATGGGTACATAAATTCACAGTACTAGTTTTTACCCAAACATTTAGGTGAATAAATTTCACTAGGTTAATGTCCACAAAACCTATCCTGGGCTGGAGACTTTCACACAATATTTCTACCTTCTGTTTTAAAAAATATCCACTATGAGCACAAGTTTTATGCCTAATGGGACAAGTTTGCTTTCTTTACTTCCATGGTGGTAAAGCAAAGCAATCATTCACTCAGGTGAATTGTTTGATGTAACTAACAAGCTAAATCTTATCAGTAAATTGGAAAAAACACACTAAATAAAAGTACAAACACTGACAAAATATGCTAATGCAGTGTAATGACTTAAGCTGATAACTAAAATTCATTTTTAGAAATGTGGAACTTAGGTGATTCACTTTTGAGGAAATAAAGCAAGTATTGAAAAGTACAATTACATTCAATGATGGATGAGAAGGTATTTCACTAAACACAGCTGATAAACAATAATATAAAATAGGAACAATACTACAAAATTTTAACACAGAAATGGTCATACTAAGAGTTGAATTGAAATAATTCTACTTATTAACATTAGACTAGTAGCAACTGGACACATTGGTATAAAATGACCACAAAGGACTACACTCAATGCTAAATAAGAGGGAAATGGTAAGCCTGGTAACGAGCAAATGTCCTTGTTAGTAGAAACACACAACAGATGTAGCTAAGTGCTGTTATACACATTTCTTATTGTAAATACCCTTAGACTATTAAAAAAGTGCATACAATATTACCAGTTTTTTTTTTTACATTAGTTTGGTTTAGAATTTCATAGCACAAGACAGCTAAGACAATTTACACCAAATGAAATGAGCACAAAACAAGCCAAAATAATTTAAAGCAAGAGCAAATCATAAAAGGAAATGTTAAAAAAAAATGATAGAAATTATATCATACAGACCAAAGACCTAAAGAAAAGTAAAAAGTGTTAAAGTAAAGAGCATCACCATTTCTAACAATCTTGAACAACGCAGGAAGTATGTGAGATACAAGAATGTGTTTAAAACAGTGTTGGCATTCACAAGAAAAAGACCTAATGCACCAGCTAGCCACCTGAATAACTGGAACTAATGAGTAACAAAATAATGGTCAAACAAGGTGAATAGTGTTCTAATAAGTTTAAGCTAAAATGCTTTAAATTATTATGATGTTCCTTCTAAAGCAAAATATTTAATATTCATATACATAATGGGTAGTGAAACACTGGCAGCATAGAAGACCAGTTTGACTACTTTATAAACCAGAAAAATATCTGTTATTAATGTTGCCAGATATCCAGCAAAACTGGGCAATGAAAAAGTGTAATAATAAAGAATTCATTTTTTTATGAAAAAGAGTAAGAGCAAGGTGTTGAATATCATTAAGTGCTTCTAGAGCACACAAAAATATTAAGCACTTCGGTGTAAATTCCCCTTTGCTTTTCCATTTAACCACTGTATGATCAAGGGAAAGAAATTAAATATAATTCTGCAGTGAACACAGCAATCAAAACTACAATTGCCACAAAAAAGGATTTGGGGCCATACTTAAAATTAAGAATGATGGATTAATAGCTCAAACAGTGTTCCTGAAAACAGAACTACCAATAAGTTGTATCTGATTTGTTACAGTAACTGAAAGACAGATCAAAGATGAGAATACTAACAAATCATGATAGGACAGGTTGTTCAAACATGACAAGTACTTTGAATGACAGAACTTTGTAAACACCACCTGAATACTTAAACCAAAAGGTGGAAAAGCAAACCAGGCTATACACTTGCAAAAGAAATATAATTCATTCATGCATGGAAACAAAAGACAAATGCTTTAGCAAAGATCGTAGCTTTATAGCTAACTTCAAGGATAGTTACTGATGTTCATTATGAAAGAGATGTTAAAAAACTCATTGTTAATGCTTTGGACAAGAGAAATATAAATGCTACTCTGCATTGTCTAAAACCTGATAATTTACAGAATCAAACATTTCAGAGTATAATATCTGGGCAATGCATAAAGTGGGAAAAGAAAAGCATAAGGTAGAATTGGTACTCTATTGGCTCATACACTGACTGTTGTAACACCCTGGTCCCAAAACATCAGAAAAATTTTTCTCTAAGGTGGTATGAGTCAAAATTATTTCCATGGAACAGTTTAAGGTGTTATGATGAGATAATCTCAACAGAAGTCCCTGCAAGAGAACTGGAAAACAACGGAAGCTCACAGTCTTTATACGTTTCAACTCAGAAGCTTCCTGATCAGTTTTTTAAATAGATATAGGGGAACTAGTAAAAACAGGAAAATGATAATGACGAGAATATTTAATGACACAACACCTCAGCTGCTTAATTTGAAATTTCAGTTGTGATTGAATTTAGTTAATTGCTGTAACAAATTAAGGCAGATGTAAAATCCATGAAACGTCATACTATTGTTTTAACTCTCTTGCTACAAGCTCAGCCAAGTTTGTGACCCCACCTGACCTCTGTAGTTTCCATATTATAACTTTAATATGTTTTGTGTATCATCACAAACGTTTGCAAGCACTCATAAATCATTAATTTTTGACAAAAATCAGAATTTGTAATTAAGTATTTTCATTAAAAATTTCGATATGAATACATGGAGTCAAAGTGTTGACTGCTAAGTGCAAAGTGATTTTTGTGTTAAGATTACAAATACCTTTCTTCAACTGAAAAACCTCAAATTTTATTTTATTATGTAATCTCTGAGACTTCCTAAATAAATTTCAAATCTTTCTCAGTAAAACTTTATTTATTATTTTATTATACCTCAATACAAGGCTGGTCAATTTAAATGATCTTGCAACCACTAAAAAAGAAATAAAATCTAAATTATCCTTTTTCCTTGCTAGAATGATTTCATTGTGAAACATGAAATTACATTTAACCTAAATAGCTTTAACCCTCTTGCAACAGGTGACCCTTTAAACACCTTTCTATGCAAGTCACTGTTACATTCGAAATTTAAACACTTTTACTTTCTATATACATAAATAAAATTAATATCATATTGTATGTAAAGGTAAAAATAAACTACCATCTGATTAAAATTTCTTCAGTTATGAGTTAAGTTTCACAACAAAAATGGTTTTCACCAATACTTTGAGTATTTGTAAAATCTTACTTCGAGGAGCAAGCCTGTCAATGTATGATAGCAATTGAGACTTAGCAACACCAGGGTCACCCATCAAACAGATGTTGATAGTTCCTAAAAATACAAATTTCTTTTAAATGGCATTATCAACACAAGCAAGCTCAAACAGAAAAATAGTTAAAATAGTTCTTTAAGGTAAAATGCTTACCACATTCTTCCTCTATGTAACAGTTAATTTAATTACTTTTGTATTTTCAAATAAGCAAATTCAACTCCAATTTATGCATATTTTTACAAGAAATAATGCAATATACCATTTGTTTCCCAATAATCTTAAGTTTTTGTTAAATACATAAAAGATATTTCACTCAAAAATTAATAGAAACAAGTATCAAATTAAAATAATCAGAAGTACAAACAGATTAAAAGCTATAGTTACAAAACTTGAAACATATGACATTAGTTTTTGATAGCTAAAAGTCCTGTCTCAGACTAATCAAAAGCAAAAACAGATTCTAGAAAATTCTAAAAATGATGAATATTTGAATTATTTCTATAATATACTGAGAACTGACACAAAAGTACAGAAATCATAAAACCAGAAACCAATAACCTTACCAATTTTGGAGAACAGATCTTTCTTCTTCAATGATAAACAGATTAAATCTTGAAAAGATAATCTCAAAAACAGCACTCTAATTTCATTTAATATAGCATTTAACAATTTGTAATTCTTATCCAAAATACTTTTCTTTATTTGAATATAATCTCAGAACCGATGCTTATAATACAATGAAATGAAATACTTCTGTAAAGCACAAATTAAAAATTGTTTTGTTGATAAGTACAAAGTTACAAATTAGGTTACCTGTTCTCTGGTTATTAAAATACAACTTTTAATGGTCACATAAGGATTTCTGTAATTTTATTTTTTAAACTGAAGACACTAATTTAAATCAGTATTAACAGTTAACACTTCAGATTAAACTCTAATCACTAACAAACCTCTTATTTTCATTCCAGTGGGGTTTTTGTCCACACCTCCCACAAGCAATAAAAGTAGTGCCTTTTTCACATCTTCATGCCCATAGATTTCTGGGGCAATACTGCAAGCTAACTTGTCATAAAAGTCATCCTCTGGAATACAGAAGAAATAACTTTCTTAATAGTATCAATACTTAACATGGTATGTTACACGAATACAGCAAAAAATACTTGATTGTATCTTTCTATGAATAACAGATACATTTCAAATGTTTGTGTAGTAAAACTATATTTTGTCTGTTATTTTCTCTACCCTAACTATATAGAGTATTTAACCAACCTAATACCAAAGAAACACAAAATAAATTCTAAATTACAGTTACAACAAAAAGTGTTTGTACCCCTGCTTCCTGAGTGGAATTTTGCTCATAACTTAAAAAGTATCAAGATCAGGCTAATAGAAGTATAATATATTATAAATATTATACCAATACACATCTACATAAATTTTTATGTAAATTAAACGACAAATAAACTGTTTAAAAAATAACCAAAAAAGGAGAAGCAGAAAGTGTTCGTACAATTCAAAACGTGTGAAAAAACTGATATTCCTGTAAAAATTTTGTTTAGTTTGGTGAATAAACTACATTATACCATTCCAGAACTAAACACTGGGTTTATAATTATTGGAATTTAGCCAGCAAAAAATGTACTTCCGGCAACTTAGCGTCATCTATGTCATTATATGCTTGGTCATCATGGCAAACAGGAAACAACTGTCCATTGATTTAAAAAACCTAATTATTGTAAAATACAAGTCTCGTGTGTCTCTTTCTGGTATTGCTACACAACTTAATGTGCCAAAATCTACTGTTCAAAGCATAATTGCCAAGTTTAAGCTTACAGGATCAACTGCTGACCTCCCTCGTTCCCACCAAAATTCCAGAGAGAACCAAGAGAAAGGTTCTCAGTTCTCAGAGTAGTAAGTAGGAACCCTCGTTTAACATGTAATGACATACAAAAACTGATAAGGGAAACTGGGATTGAAGTAAGCACCTCTACAGTTACAAACATGTTATGCTCTTCTGGGTTCAAAGCACGCTGTCCTCGTAGAACTCCATATTTAAAGCCTGTTCATTTAGAAGCACAATTGAGGTATGCAAGAAAGCATGTGGTAAACCCTTTACCTATTGGAAGAGTATTCTTTGGTCAGACAAGACTAAATTCGAGCTTTTTGGCCACAATGATGTTCGCTATATTTTCCGTAAGAATCAATCATGCTAATGGGTTTCTTCAGCTCTTCTGGTGTTGGCAGCCTTCACCGCATCAATAGAATCATGAAAAAAGAAGAGTATGTTGATATATTAGGCACTTATATCAAGAATGATTCTCAGAACTTGTGGCTTGGGCATCATTGGATCTTCCAGCATGACAGTGACCCTAAGCACACATCAAAACATGTGCATATAAGAGTTCTGGAGTGGCCATCACAGTCACCCAATCTCAACCCAATTGAAAACATTTGGTATGAGTTGAAGACCAGGGTTCATCAGCATCATCCGAAAAACTTGCAAGAGTTGGAGGCCTTCTGTAAAGAAGAATGGAAGAAAATGCCAGTCGAGTACTGTCAAACAATCATAGAAGGCTGTGAGGAGAGATTACGCCAAGTAATTCACCTGAAAGGCTACACAATTGACCATTAAAATAGATGCACAAACACTTTCTGCCCCTCCTATGTTTGATTATTTGTTTATAAACAGTTTATTTGTCATTCAATTTACATAAAAATTTATGTAAATGTGTGTTAGTACAATATTTATAATATACAATACTTTCATTATCCTAATCGTCATACTCTAAGTTATAAGGAAAAAAACTATTCACAACGTAGAGGTGCAAACACTTTCTGTCGTAACTGTACCACCTTTTTCTTCCTATAATGACTTCAGATTTTCTAACTACTACTCACACAACTATGTTGTAGATCACTTGGGGAAGGTTAGCTTGTATGCATGCCTCATGAAACATTTATTATTAGATTTCCATTATTATTTATTTTAACTAATCTAACCTTAAAGACCCCATCTTCACATTCTAGTTACTATTATAATAATAAATAAAGAATAAGCCATGTATATTAATATCTAACAGCTAACATTTACATACTTATTTACTCTCTTACTGACAAATCAACAGACAGACATGAACATGTATATATGTGCATCTTTTTAATGAGAACAATCTAGCAAAAAATTAAATGAAGTAGACCTCATATAATAACTTCTAATATATAGAAAAGTCTGTGTTTTGGTAACAATGCATTCTGACAATGGCTTTTATATCATTTTGCTTAGCAATAAAAGTAAACGTAATATTGTTGTTAAGAGGCTATCTGCTGAAAGTGTAAAATACAAAACAAAAAAATATTTCTTGTTTCCTAATTCAGATGCTTCATTAATTAAAGAAGTTTGTTTTTTATTATTTAAGTTTAAAATTGATGGACAAGTCAAAGGAAAAGTTACCTTTATAAACCAGCCACAAAAGTATATAGGTTATACTTTAATGTGCAAAAGTGTCATTACAAATTCATTCAAGCTATGTATGCTAATGAAATTACTATTATCAATTATAGATAATATAGAATTAAACATAAGAGAAAACATTTACATTTAACATTTTACTTGATGCTTTTATAGTAATTAAGGTATATCAACCCTTTTGCTGTTCTCATTTTGAACAGAAAGATGTAAAATAGCAATCAAAAATGTAGTTTTTGCTGTCCATGATTCACTCATGGATGAAAATTTAAAATTTATAAGATACAAAATACTGCCTCATAAAACTAAGAACTTAAAATATGTACTATTAGCTACAATTTTATGCCACTCCAATTGGTGTGACAAACAAAAAGTAGTTTACTAAAACTTTAAATGCAAACCACCTTGTGATAAACAGCAAATGATACTTGGATATATAGGGTTAAACATGAGAAAGAACTACTTGCAATTTCTGGACCTTGTAACAATCAAGAAATAATAATGGTATACATACTAGATGTATTTGTCATGACATGCAAAATTTTACCTACCTGTTGCAAAAGGGTTAACTTTCATAATGAGCATCACTTTGTGCACATCAGAAAGTTTCAGTGAGTTATGTTCAAAATTTAATTAAAATCATAGGTAATAATCCAAATCCCCTTGTTTCAGAATTGTGACATTTACCTTCCAAGTATTTGCTTTTTCTCTAAGACATTTACAAATTTAATGTAAATTGCTCATTAAAATGTTGTCATCATTCAGGCAAAACAATTTGTATAGCCTTCAATTATAATTTGTTAAAGAGCCATAAAATAGAAAATCAAACACCTACTACTACACCCAATTGTCACACCCTCTTTATCAGAAATTGCCAGTAGTTCTCTCTATTTAATACTATATTATTTATAACCAATAGAAAGTCAACATTTGAATCATCAAATGACATATTTTCTGTAAAAAAAAAATTGTGTATTTCACTTTCAGCTCAAACTTTATTCCCATGGGAAACACAGCAATTATTTTAACTGTATTTTTAATGCTCTTGTCACACAATTAGAAAGCCATAAAACTGGCCTCTTGTCTATTTTGGCAAGTTATTATTCTGTATTCTTTGGTGCATGTTTTATTTATATAAAAAATATTTAATGCAGTGGTACCATTGGTATAAAAAAAGCAGGATTAAGTTAGACATAGATAAGTACTTTTTTTCTTGTTTTTTCATGTGTATTCTTAATTTATTATAATAAAAGTAACTAAATTGTGAAAAATGTTCATAAGATATACTTAAGAGTATCCTGTGCATTATGCAATTCAATAAAATAACACAAATTCCATTTTTGTCAATTGATTTACAAATTTTATGACTGGAATATTAACACATTCTCTGCAATTTGCCCCACCAACAGAACACAAAATTATACTTCAAAGCCAAATGATTCTTGTGGCATATGAGTTTGGGATGCTGTAAATGCTCCTTGGCATCTCTTGAATGTTTAATGTTTTTTATAGATAAATTATTATGTAGCAGTGAATAAGTTAATTAAGACACAGTTGAAAGGGCAATAAAATGCAAGTAAATATAGTTTCATGTTACAATTTGAACTCATTCAAGAAATAAAAAGAGTAATTTAGATTTTGTTTTACAGCTTTTTGGTGGTTACAAGAGTAGTCAACTTAACCAACCTTGTATATAAAGATAGAGTACAGAAAATGACAGCCAAATACACAGTTGTACTGAAAAATGGCATTCTATAATTATTTGGGAGGTTTTAGAGACTACATAAATAAAAATTACTTTGTACTTAAACCCCTAAACAAAACTATTTGATATATTCACAGAAAAAAAAAACTTTCTTAAAAACACATTATTCCAAGATCTAAGTTTTTTTCTGTACAAGTCTTTCAATGTTTACATAAGATCTGTTAAATTTTGTGAAGATACATGTACAGCATAAAAAGGTAAAGTATGGAAACTCTAACATGTACAAAATGGTTATGAACTTCATCAATATGGCTTAGCCCATGTGGAAAGAGTTAAACCTACTAAACCAAATGAAAAGTTTCTACTTAAGTAATGAGTTGCCTAGCCTAACAGAAAAAAAAAAAAAAGTCATTCCAGGACTAAACTAATTTTCAAAGACTTAATTCATTAACATAATATAAACTCCAACATAACTACTGGTTCATTACAATAACAGTAAAAATTAAGCTATCAAACAAATAACTTCTTCAGCAACAAATACGACTAAGAAACCATACAAAGTATTAACAAATTCTTCATTAATCCCTTGAGTACACTCCAACTGATAACATCTTATGATTTATTACTCAATAATTACATATCATCATTTAAAGTTGTATTTCAGGTGACTGTTCTGAGTAATTTTATTTGTCTTTATTTGTAACAGCCATCATAAGATATTACAGCACCAAAGTAAAATGGTGAACCAGTTTTAAAAAATTATTTATTTTAGATCTAAAAGAAAAGGATAAAACAGTAACACACACAACAATACTGTATATACAGTCCTGACCAAACTTTAAAAGCAGAATAGTTTACAAGATATTTAGTAAAGCAGCTTAAATTTTCACTCAAAATATCACGGCCTAGATCCATAACTGTAAATAACATTAGATATGACAGGCTATCTATAAAGGTATATATTAGGCTATTTCATGCATGGTGGTCAGATTTACAACAATCATGTTTTATATTGTTTCTCTGTAGATTTGTATTTCTCTTTCTTTCTACTCATGAAATTTAGGCAATGGTGATTAAAATATAGGCTGGAAACATTGTCAATTAGAAATTATATTTCAAGTGTTTATGCTGAAGATAGAATTGTGAATGTTCTTAAAAGTCCATGTTTTTATTTTATCAACAATTTTGTGATTTCAGATTTCATCAAAACTAAAATTAATCCTATTTTACACTAATAATATCATAACAAAAACTGTCATGTGATAGCTGTTTACAACTAGTCAGTGTTCAAAAATCAATGTATTTGTCATATGATTCTTACTTTCAAAAGAATTTTTTTTTTATGAAACAAAAAAACACAATAGTGTGACATGAAGTCAATAAGAACATGAGATGTTGGAGTAACAGAAACTTTAAGAACTTTCCAATGGTCAACTGATAAAATTCACTAATTCCCAGAATTTTTGGTGCTGAAAAATTGGCTAAAAAATTATAAGATTTTCCAGGATTTTCATAGCTCATGTGGCCCCTGGTAAGGTACCTGGTTACCTTTCATACAGTATTTAAATTTTTGCATGTTAAAAGAAAAATGTCACCTGCAAGAAGTTTGACTTCTTCTTCAGAAAGTTCTTTTCCAAGCTCATCATCCTCAGTTTTGTTCATCTTCACTATTCTCTGCAAAGACAATTATCAAACTGTTCTCTATTAAACAACAACAAAAAAGTAATACTTTCTCTACAAGTCCCATTTATAGGGTACTCTTGATGACAAAAAACCCACTTGAAATAAAAATGTATCTCAGAATGGCTGGTATGGATATTAACACTTTTATTGATAAAGGAGAGAACAATATTTCAACATTCCTTGGTCATTTTCAGGTTAAGAAACAGTTTGCAAGTGACCCTTGCTGGACACGTCTTAGGGACAAGTGTATAAATGGGTACATGATTTTAGGGGGCATTGCAGTTGGATGTTAGGTTATTTAGTATAGGTATAAAGGTGTTCCTTTATATTGGTTTAATTTCAGTTTTAGTTGCTGTATAACTAGGACTTCTTTGATTTTGCATTTGTTTCCTTACTTAGTATCTGGGTGTTTTCTATGGTTATGTTGTATTTATTTGATTTGCAGTATTCCAAAATGTGTAAAGGTGTTGTTTTTTTTTCTTTTTAATCTAGTTTCTATTTTTCTGCTTGTTTCTTCAATATAGAAGTTGTGGCAGTTGTTACATTGTATTTTATAAATTATGTTAGTGCTGTGTTTGTCAGTGTAGTTTTTACACAGTATGGACATTAGTTTTGTGCCTGGTTTTTGAATAAATTTGGTGTTTACTGGAATGTTGTGTTTTGTTAAGTTTTTTTAGAAACTAGATTCGAAGAACAAAAAAACACAAAACACCTTTACACACTTTGGAATACAGTAAATCAAATAAACACAACATAACCATAGAAAACACCCAGATACTAAGTAAGGAAACAAATGCAAAATCAAAGAAGTCCTAGTTATACAGCAACTACCACCAAAATTAAACCATTATAAAGGAACACCTTTATACCTACACTAATTAATAACCTAACATCCAACTGCAACACCCCCTACAATCTGGTACCCATTTATACTCCCGTCCTGAAGATGTGACCAATAATGGTCACTTGCAAACTCTTTCTTAACCTGAAGGTGACCTAGGAAGGTCAAAATGTTGTTTTCTCCTTATCAATAAAAGTGTCAATACCCATACCAGCCATTCTGAGATACACTCATAGCACAATTTGAGTTATTATCCTTCTACAATATTCTTTTTAAAATACTCATGTTAAATTTGACTAATATTTTAAAATTTAAGTTAAATTTGTATTATCAAGATATCCAACACATGTATACAGACAAAATTGGTACAATATGTACCAACCCTCAATTTCTACGACTCATGGAACTTTTAGAGGGGGAATGAATGGAAATTTCTATGCGAGATTGTAACACTTTTTAAGAAAGAAATGATATATTTCTATCACTAATCTGAATTAAATAATACATAATGTACCTATACTGTTAATCAAATGGTTTAGAAAAAATTAATAAAACAAGATTTTGGATGATATCCCAAAACTTAAAATCTGATTTTCTTAACTATAAACAATGTTTTAAATAGTTAGAGTTATATTAAAAATCAAGAATTAAATGGTTATAATATAGACAATTTAGAAACCTGCAAGAACTTGCACATGAAATGCACCTGTTTTATACCATTTAAGAAGGATTTCAAAGAATATTACTATTGATTGCAATGTAGTTCCTATGATGTTTCTAATATTTCACAATATACAAGACCAGGCTAGATAAAAAATGGAACAGAGTAGCTTAGAGTAAGACCAGTAATGAAACATTAATTGAAATGGTTCAGCCATTTGATGCAAATGAGCCTACGGCAACATACATATTACTAGCAAGAGAATATAATTTACAACAAGAAACAGGGGCAAAGGAAGTCCAAGAAAGCTCTGAATTAATGGTGTCTAAGAAACAGCTAAAAACATGAGACTAAAAACTGCTGAAATGTCACACCTTGCCCTGGAAAGACATCTGCATATAACATAATGCAAAAAGGCACAAGTAAAGAACAAAATAAGAAAGAAGGAAAAATGTAAAGGACTCACTAATAATAATATCACTGGATGTGTGTGTGTGTGTGTGTGTGTGTAAGTTAGCAGAATTCATCTCTTTAAAATCATAAAACATCAAAACTTACATGTGCTTCTAAGTAAGTGTCTGACAAGAGACCAGCTGAAAGTTGTCGAAAGCCTGCCTTCATCATGGGAAGAAAAATACCAGTAATACTAACATGGTCACCAGGGAACACTTGTCGGGTCAGTTCACCACGTACATAGACAGTCATTGAACGAGGTATGTTGCCCACTGGAACCTGGTCACTCTGATTAACAAACAAAACATTAGTTAAAGAAACATTAAGTACTACAGGGTGTTAGGAAAGTCACTGTACAGTTTTGTCTGTTAATAAATATACAAGTGCACAGTGACTTTCCAAACACCTTGCATATATACATACACAAAATCTTTATTTGACTTTCACTGTTTCTGTATTTAATTTAGAACTAAGTTTAGTAAAATTTCAACAAGTATTCCTAAAGTAATAAAGACGAGAAATTAACTTGATATAATCAACTACCTACAGGCACTGATTATAATGATTTTGCCACGTAATAATGAAATAGGCAAAGATAAGGTTAAACTGATTAGCTCTCTTCACGGGTGTCCTTTACAAGCACAGATTATAATTATCATATCAAGTAATAATGAAGTAGGCAAAGTTGAAGTTAAACTGATTAACTCTCTCTACACAGGTGTCCTTTACCAAGCATGATAAAAGGTTTTAGTAACTTATATTCAAAATTTTATTAAACTGCTTTTTGCTTACGTTATACCAATTAGTACAGCATAAGATCATAGCTATTAATCCATATGTTAATAGTATACAAGTTTTAAGTTCTTAATTTTGTAAAGCAATATTTTTTAAAATCCTAAATTTCACCTAGTGTGAGAAATGTGATTTTTCTCTAATTTATTCAGCACCTCTCCAGTACGTGTGAAATTTAATGTAAATTACTCACTAAAAAACCATCATAGCTCAGACAAACCATAATTTTTAGAGCCTTCAATTTTGTTTGGTTACAGAGCCATTAAATAGAGAGTTAGACCTCTCTTGTCACACCAACCTTTCATATCCTCTCTTTCAGAATGTTTCAATAGTTCTCTCTGATATTTAATAACACAGTACTTATAATGGATACAAAGCCAAAATTTTCGTGTATCAAATAATATTACTTTTTTGGCTAAACAGAGAATTGCCAATATTTCTTAGCACAAGGTCTGCTTCCATGAAAGGTCTATCAACTAGACTGGATGAATTAGTAATGGGTCTTGTTGCACTGTTAGAAAGCCAGAAAAACTAATAATAATGGGACTTGTTCTGCTATATCTTGTTATTATTCTACATTCTTCAGTGCTTTCTTATTAAATAAAAATTATGTTGTGCATTATGAACATTATTATAAAAGAGTAGGGTTATATATTGTTAACACTCAATAGCATATTATGTACTTAATTTCCTGTTTTTCCATGGGTATTTTTTACTTATTATTATAGAAGTAACTAAAATATAAAAATAAAAATTTCTTTAGATTAGTTAATATTAGATTAGATGAATAATATAATAACAATGTTCCATGAGGTACACTCAAAAACAGCTAGGAGTAGCTCGTGAGTAATGTAATTCACTAGCATAACATGAGCTCTAAGTTACCCCTATGAATTACAACTTATAATGGTGTGAACAGTAGTCAAAGTTCGTAGAGTAATAAAATAATAAAAATTTAAGTATGAATAAATGTATACTGTTATGAGTTTAAAAGTACTTGGAATAAAAAAATGTAATTTTATGTTACAATCTGAAGATAAAAAAAAGAAACAATTTGATTTTTTTGTGTGTGTGATTATGAGGTCTGTCAAATTAACCAATTCTGTATAGAATTATGGGAGAAAATAACATAAAATATAAATTCTAATGAAAACAAACTTCTGAAATGTATTTATGATGTTTCAGACAAAAGAAATGAAATTTGAGGTTTATGAGATAAAGAAAAGTATTTTCAATCTTAACACAATAAACATTTTGCACTTCTTGAAGTAAGAAATGAAAAAGACTTGATATATTCATGGGCAAATCTTTCTTCAATTTATTAAAAATTCTGATTTCTCATTTGTGAAAAACTTGTATAACATACTTATAATTTGCCAAATTTTGTGAAGATATACATACTACATTAAAAGTTAGTAGTATCAAACCTACAACTACTTTAAATGCATACAAAGTGGTCATGTGGTCAGTCAAATTTGACCAAGACTGTGTCAGGAGAGTTAATGGCATGAAAACAGCCAACTAATCAAAATAAGCATTTCTGATTATTGCTGTTTTAAATTTTTCCAGCTATCAAAGTCTAACGTAGGAATAATTGATTAGTGGAATGTAATAGGTTACTAAGCCCAGTGATTAATCTATTAACAAACTCCATAATTTTCCAGCTTATAATTAACATTCAAGTACTTTCTCAGTGAACTTTTCAAAATATTTAAAACAAATAATCTTATATTAACAATTTTAAAATACATAATTGTCAAAGAGAAATTTATGCTATAAACAAAAATCTTCATGTTTAAAAACTTATCATCCAGTATATTTTATATTTATTCTGAAGTTAAAACAAATGACCTACAAACTAAACAACACTTACATGTTCTTGAATCTTAATTTCTTGAAACTTCATAAACTTTGAACCTCTAGTCTGAAGGTAGAGTCTTCCTCCTGATTTATTAACACTACAATCCTGGCTGGGGCACATGATTAGCGGCATGAATGAAGAACCTGTTATCTAGAAGGTAAAAAGGGTTTTATGAAGGCAAGTTGCGATACTGCCTAGGTGTGACAATTTATATAGTAACAAAGAGTTAAAAACACCAAAAAAACTGACAGTAATTTCAAACTGGCTCACTGAAGGTTTTGGTGAGTGCATTGCATAATAATGATTGTACATTTGTTAAGTACTTCTGTCAACAAGAAAACAATTATAAATAATATTATAATTACCACTGATCATCATACTGTTTCCACACCTGCTGCTTCTTTAAAAATTAGTTTGTAATAATTTCTTACTGTTGAACATGTTTCTCTACATCTACATGGGTATTTTTCATGTCTTAATATCAAGTGTAATTTGATAACCAAAATGTTAATGTTCAAACACCAAATAAAGAACTTCACACACACATAGATAATACTCTAATAAACACCCACCACATATAACAAGTTTATATTAAACTAAATAAACCCATACTTAATCTTACAGACTTCAAAAACATCAACAAATTAGTGGATATAAATGCTAAACACTAAATGGAAATTTGGATACATTTTATTCCAACTTAGTTCAAATTCAAAAAAGTAAAAAATAATCAGGCAAAACATACAGGCTGGTATGTTTCTGCTCCACATTGGTCACAGGTATATGTTGCAACAGACATTACTGGTTTAACCTCAGTTGCTCTAGTAACAATGCCTTTCACTGAAACCAACTTCCCTATGTGTCGAGCTTTCACGTGACGTATGGTAAGGTGTTTTTGTTGAGATGGACTTTTGAAATAGACTTCACTAGAAAGAAATATGTGTATATATGTACCCTTAGTTACATTTATGCAGAGAAAAAATTTTACAAGCAAGATATGATATGAAAAATGCTATAATATTACCCTTTAACAAATGCTACAGCAAAACATAGAAAACTATAACTAGTTAATTTCCTTGTTATAAGACAAAACTCAACAAAAACAGTTTAAAAACAATTTCTACACCAACAGAAGCATTCTATTATGACTAGTGCATGCAAATCTGTTGAAATATTATGTACTTATTTAAAGAGTACATTATTACTTATTTCTTTGGCATCCATGCTAATATCAACATCAATTACAATCACTGCTATATTTACTACTTAGATAATAAGATTCTTTTTACTAATACAAGTTTAAACAAAAAAACATTTTACACTCACTATCTCCTGATCAGTTCTGGAGGATATCTGTTTCGAGGATCTCGTGTCTCTCCAGGCTTGTGATTCCGTTGTTCCATTAGAATTCGATGCTCAATGTAAACATCCAATGAGTCTTTAGCTATTACCTAGATATCAACAAATTATTTTAATAAATATAAGCATAAAATTCAGAAATTTATTTCCTAATAAACAACTTTTTTATTTTGTTATACCTGAATCTTATTATTGACTAATGCATTGGATATTCACTAATATAAAAATTAACCTTCTGTATTAATAATAGGTCCTCAAAGTCACAAGTTCAAAATTTGTCAGTTTCAAGTAAGACAGAAATTCAAATAATGCAGAATTAACAGTATTAAAAGTAGTGCTAGAAAACATTTAAATCTTACAAGAAAAAAAAGTACTAAAAATATTGAAAATTCATGTTGAAAAACAGCTGCTACACTCATACTAACCCTTAATGAAGAATGCCAGCCTAAAAGAAGTAAGAACAGTTTAACTTCTGCATTCACTTTACAGCCTTAAATGGTGCTAAAATACAGAGTAAAGCACTAAAAATACTTGACTTTTACTTATTTTGGGCACTGTAATGCACAGCATGTTGGCAGTATACTCATTTTAATGTTTACATTTTCTAGCAAGAGTTCTGCATTAATATACCAATTTTACTTATTTTGGATAGGGTTAAGTGATTAACTCAATGTGGTCAATTAACTATGAGCATTTATTGCATCAATTACTATCATGTTAAGTATTCAATAATGTTTAATTCAATTAAGGTCAAAATAATAAACTTATAAAAATTAGTGTCTGATTATTCTGAATAACCAAAATTCATGTGAGAATAACAGAACTGAATGCAATCAAATACTAAGTTCAATGATTAACTGATTATCAAATTCCACAAATTACTCAGTTCTAATTGTGGTTACTTTTTTCATTCTTTACACTAAAAAAAAAACACTGTTTTCCAATTCTTCCAAATACTTCTAAATCAACCTCCATTCCATTATTTCTCAACAGATTCACTTAACACTTGGCAGAATTATACCTTGAACGAATACACCCAGATACTATTTTCAGTTTTTGATTTTAAGGATCTTTAAGAATTTTATGGGGTCAAAAGTCAAAACCAAAAAACATATTTTCAGCTTCAATGCAGTCATATTTACAAACACCAAGATGAAAATTGGCACAAATACAAATTTTCATGCTCACAACACACTGACTCGCAAAAAAGTTAGATTTGATCATTTTGAATCTTTTCAGGGAGATCAGAGCTCATTACAAAAAGATTAAAATTACTGCGAGTTTCTTGGTCAATTATTTAGTCATATTTTGACCAATTAGTAAAGGATTTGTTACAAATATACTTTTATAAGGTCCCATAGATATATTCAAAACACAAAAGAATATGGCTCCTTTTTGGTCATTTTGGTTCCAAAAGTTAAATGTACCCATAATTTTAGGGGTTTTGGTCAATCACACAGCCCTATTTTGAATATTACATGGAATTTGTTACAAATATACCTTTATAAGGTGCCATAGGTATACATAAAAAAGGGGTTATGCTCATATTGGGTCAAAAGGTTAAATATACCCATAATTTTAGGGGTCTGGTTTGGATCAATTACTTAGCCATATTTCAAATTTATGGGAATATAATAGAAAATTACTTTTTGTAGTGCAGGTCCAAACAGAAGTATATACAATTCTGGAATTTCTGTTTGTTGCTCAATTTACTGGTAAAGAAAGAACAATTTGGGATTTTCATGAACTATTCATCTTAGTCAACCAACTTACATAGGATGTGGTACAAAGATACTTACTTGCATGTCCCAATCATTAATGTTCCAGTTTTAGACTTTTCTGAGTTGTCATAATTTTCTGGTGTCAAAATTAACAATGTTGTGTGTACATGGCAGATACACGTTGCATTCACCCAAAAATAGCCTTCTTTTATTGTCACTTTTAGTTTACATTATGGCTAACATTTGCTTATTAAACTTATCTCACATTCATTTTTTGTATTTTTCTTTTCTTTGGATTCTTGCCTTTGTGACTTTGGATGTTAACCAGAATTCCATACTGCAATGCAATTTCTTAATTGTAATTATAGTGTTATTTAATTTTCACTTTTACTTCAACAGTAAATCTCTTTTGGAGTTATTCATTCTCAATTTCCTTCTTGTGAGGATAGTGTCCCAGTAGAGAATTCTTTGCCCAATTCCATTTTAGACACACATTCTTGACTAGATAGCTTTCACTTCAACATTCTACCATTGATAATAATATAACTGTTCCAAATCTTGAATGGACTATAAATATGGTTTCTGGTTAGGTAGTATTTTAATCATTGTTACAAAAACGTTTCTGTTTCAAAATACAAAATTCAATGTCTTGACAGCATCAGTTTCACTCCTTTACCACATCTTGTTTTCCTTGCACTAAAACTATGGAACACAATAATATTAGGTTTTTAAATGGCATAATTTCAGTTAAAAACCCAAATTCCAACAAAATAATGCTTGGCATCTCTGTTGCCAAAACATAAAGCTCAAAGAAATTTTACATCCTGTGTTAGTAAACTATAAAATAACCAAAAACAATGAACAACTATTACCAGCAAAAAAAAATTATATTAATTTGCATTACCTCTTTTTCCTTATAGTCAGAAAGCATATCATATACTGCATCAGAAAACAGACCGCAATAGCGCCGAGCATTTTCTACTATGGCATCTGCCAGCTCAGGGTCATGATCATTCACATCATCAAGGTCAATGGTCAAAGACACTTGTTCTCTGTGAGCTATCTTACTCTTCATGAAATAAAAATAAAATATAATAAAATAAACTATTAACTTAATAATAGGAAGCATTTATTAAAAATTTCAAATCCTTAATTCCATCGTCAATAATCTCAAAGTACAAAACAAAAACAATATTTGTAATTACAATAGAAATATGATACAAGTTAGAAATAAACAATCTGAATATACAAATACAAGGGGAAGAGATGAACATGCACCACAGACAAAACAGTAACATTAATAAATTAAGTTTAAATCTAGTGAAGACTGTGCATCATTTAAAGATGGAGTTTTTATCTATAATGTTTATAAGAAGTTCAGTATTGTGTTTGAAACCAATTGAGAGAATTTTAAAGTTACAGAGAAATATCAAATGTCCTGTTTCTGTATTGTGCTGATAGATAGGAGAGTTGAGAAGGTTTATAACCTGCCTTCCACATTTTAGATATCCCCACGTGTTCACAGGTTCATACTTTAACGTGATGTTTAGTTTCACAAATACAAAAGGCCTTTCAGTCTGTGCATGTGTATAAATGAACAAAATGTGAACAATGGGTGGTCAGTAAACAATCTTAGTAGCTGAAAAAAAAATTTAATCTGAAATTCAGTTTCATAATAACTTTCAGGTCAATTTGGGGATTGTGGGTATTACATACATTTTAAATTGTTTCATGATGAGGAAGCTCTGTCTCCTGAAATATGGTAAACAGATGTATAAGGAAAGTTTGGTACAGTGGATATCTTTGGTGGTTTGAAAAACAAATTAGTGAACAAAAAGGAAGTTATTTTCTTCAAGAAATGCAAGGGAAACTCATTTTAAAAGAGAATTTTTGTATAAAAGTAATTTCCTTGTGAAGGGCTAGATAGGATGAAGTAAATTAATAGGCTCCATTTAGTAGATAGACTGTTTTAAAGAGAAAAATATAAAACTGTCAAACAGTGAAATGGCCAGTAAGTGTGTTCTTTACAATAGACAAAAGCTAAAAAGCCTTTAGTATCACGATTAACAAAAACATCCAGAAAGGAAATGAGTTATTTGTCCCAATTTCATGAGTGAATTGTATAGAGGGTATTATGAATTAAGATGATTAAAAAACCATTGGATATGATCAGTATGGTGGAAAATAAAAATGTATCATCAACATACCTTCTGTGGAAAACAAGTTTGAAGCTTGAAGGGCAGTTGTTAATCTAGTTCTGTTTGTAATGACAAAGAAAGATGTTGGCATGTGTAGAACCCAGTGTAAAACCCATAACAATACTATCTATCTGCTGATAAAGGGTATTGATAAAGAGGAGTCTTCAGAAGAGAGTTCAAGTATAGATTTGAAATCTGACTTAGAAAGTCCATTATCAAGAATGCTTTTGGCAAAGAGATTAGACAGTGTAATATTAGTGGATTCAGAGGATCAATAGTAAAAAGAGAAGTAATTAGTCAACTCCACTAACTATCAACACAATACAGAAACAGGACATCCAATTTATCTATCTCTAACTTTAAAATTCTTTCACCATCCAAACATGGTATTAAACTTCTTATAAAATAAAAATTATTCCTGAAACTCTTCTTCCATTGCTAAATAACACAATCTTCACTAGACTTAAACTTATATCAAAATATTTCATCTGTAAATCTTCAATTTCTTGTCTTATATTTGTGTGTACAAACTGTTTACTGCTCGCATACAGTTCTATTGTGAAGATTCCAAAACATTTAATAAATGCTTCTTACCACATTGGTGTTTTATCATTAATTACATTTTCTGACAAAATCGTTTAATTATCAGAATAAACAATATACTAACAAGTTAACTAAAATCCATACAAGTTACAACTGATCCTCTGAACTATTGTAATAGACATAACAGCATATTTCTTTGTAAACCTCTGTATACACACACACACTACCTCTGTAACTACTACTATCATGTTTACATATACTGCCCACAACAACCAATTATTTGAAATACATGTAGGCAAGACCAAGATGAATAGTGTTAATAAGTATTTTTATTTTATACACAGGATGTGTCAAAAGGTAACAATAATCTGGAAGTTTACCAACATTCCATTACAAGTGTTCATCATTATTTGCTTCAACAAGTGCATATTGTTTCAGGTCTAAACAATAAAAGAAAACAATATATTACTAACTGATTTCTGACATATGACATATCATGCAGCATATAAATAATATAACCAATATAGAACTAAGCCTAGAAAGTGGTATACTATAAATACTGTACTAACTTCCAGAAATATGCATTTACAGTTCACATGGGAATCATGTTAAATGAGCAGTAAGCTTAAACATTCATTCAGAAAGAAATCTAATAACTTGTATAAAATATTAATAGTTTTTAAAAATCTAATTAATGAGTTGTTGCTTAATGACTTTTTCAAGTGATTAATTACTGAATTATAATACTTTCTTCTCTACATATTTACATTTTAAAATTTGAGAGCATGGCAGGACTTCTCTGGTGGGTTTGACATATGTTTTAGCACCACAGCACATATAAAAAGATGGTAAGTTATTTTCCAATTTCAGAGTTTTGTTTGTAATTTATGCATATAAAGCACTGCTAATTAATTAAAAATTGAAACAGACTATTCTGCAGGTTAGGAAATTCTGAAAAATAAATTGCAGCTAAGACTAGGCATGTGATATAGAACATTAATGCTCAAATCTGTTTATACTTTGTTTCCAAATAAAGAAGTCAAAACCTGAATAATATAAAAATGTTACTTATAAACTGTTTTCATGTCACATATGTTAATGATAAAGTTGTTTAATTAAATTATGAATGAACTACAATGTTATGATGTGCACTCTGAACTGATTGTACAGAGAAAATTAAACAGTTTGTCTGCTAATTAATTAAGAAATTAGTAACATCAATGCTACAAATCCTACACAAGTACAGGTTCACTATGGTGATCAAGACAACAAAAAACACCACATTTCAACAAGTACTTTATAATAGAGATTAAGTAAAAACATGATTATTAAAACCTATTCACTACTTCAAGAACAAATTTTTCTTGCATATTAAAACTAGATTAATTAATTAATTACTGTCTCACAAGATAGGTTGTAATGTCATTACCTTATACCTGGTTGTTTTACAATAAAAAAAAAACATCACTATTACCTAACCATTTCCTGGTCAATTCTAATCATGAATCCACCAGTTCTTTACATTATCAGATTCACATCCCAGAACCAGAAATAAGTTAACTTTTTCAATTTGTATTCATATTCTACTTGAGAAGAGGTGAGGGGTTAAGTATTAGGACTCTAAGGATTACTGAAGACATTGTTCATTGAAACTGCAAATCAGTTACTTACCTCAAAATGAAAGAAAGCTAAAAGACAAGTGATTTAAAAATATATTTTATGATTTGTTTAATAAATATATATTAAAAAACTTGCAGCAGATTCCAGGATCAAACAGAACCACCTGTTAAAAGTTTCTTCGTATGAGTGATAAACCAAGTACTATATCTAAAGAGGGTTGTGGCTACGTGAGAAAAAATAAAAGCAGTTATTCATGAAATATATTTAAATGACTTTTGTTACAATATTTTTCAGGGGTCAGTTACTTAGTTTTTTTTATTTACATTCGTTATATTGATAACAGCATATCTGGTAACTAACAACGTTTTGCTGATGAGATGAAACTTTCAAATATTTCCATTGATGTTGAAACTATTGAAGATGAACAGAATGACATATCAACTCGTAAGATGTACAAACATTAACCACAGTATATGTAACATAACACATTTAGTTTCTCATAAATCAAGCACTGTATCCTGAAGACATTAAAACACGACACAAATTTAAGATTTAGAAAAAGACAGGCTAGATTCCAATTAAGAGTTTTATTTTCCCAACAGGATGAATGTATTATGTCTACGTTAAAACTAATCATGGAATATACAAGGGGTCAATGCATTTCTTAAAAATAAAGGGTGAATTTAAATGTTTGCTTCTTCTCAATGGTAAATTCACACAAATATATAAAAACTGAATGGTTCTTTTTGAGTCCATAATATCATAATTTTTACTAGGCCTATTTTTCACTTGAAATTAAAATAAAGATATGTTATACTGTGCTTGTAGGATAAACAAATAAACTAATATACTTATTTTGCAAAAAAAAAAAAATTAACTTCTTACAGTTTTATGAAACTTTGCACAACAGTATTTGATGCACTTTTATTGAATGTATGATATGTTTTAGTATCTTAATATTACACCACTAAACAGGAAATCCATTCTTCTCTTATTACACTAAGACAAACACTTTGCTGTGATAAATTCTAATACAGTTCATTTCAAGTTTCAGACTGTATTCCATTTCAAACACAGCACACAATTTTCAAGCAATACTCAAAGGTAAACACATTAAAAAAAAAGCAGGTAGCAACAATGAATATTAGATACATTTGGAATCTTACATCTAGCTTAAGTTACAGACAATATTTTATGGTTTTTATTACATTATAAAATATGTACATTCAAAAGAATTATACACTCACTGATTAAACACCATGCTCACACAGTAACTGAATGCTATAATACTAACCATTTAATATACTGATAATGAGTCTAGATTATCTCTTGTTTCTACCTACCAAAGATTTTTCTAACAAACACACATACGTATAATTAAAAATTAAATGAAAATCTTAAAATTCTAGATCTATTTTTAATACATGGTTATGGCAACCACAACTACACCCAATTTTTACACAATTCTAAATAAGTATTAATATCAAACAATGTATATCTGAAAACTTAAAAACAAAAGATAATAATACACTACATAGTACAGTATTTAACATGGTTCACTTTGTTTTCACTCTCACCTGCACAAATTTTTAAACAATAAATCAACTTAAAAACCTTAAAACTACTATTTTTAAAACTTGTATTTAATCTTCTTAGAACCCCATCAAGCATATAAAATTTAAGTAAATTTCACTTGATAAAATATTCTATGCCATGCAGCCTTTCAATTTTACTCATGATTTTAAATAATCATGATGTAAATTAAATGGGTTTTTTGTGGAATGCTGTTCAGAATGTTTTAAATTAAATGCATCTGATAAAAATAAATTCTTACATAAAACTGGTTAAGCAGTTTTATTTAATTCAGAAATAACCTAAAATCAAAATATTACATTAAAAGCATACAATCTCACTATCATAAACCTAATCTTCACTGCTATACAGTACAAAATTCATACCCAATAACTGTAAGATTTAGAAATACATTCTGCATGGACATCGCAATAACACTGTATAACACCAGATGTCATTTATACATCAACAGTCGCACTAATTCGGCCTGTAAAAAAACTCACCAACTGTCTTCCATATTTAAAGTCTTTCTTTCCTTTTTCTCCTTCTGTATAGAATTCCGCCAGAAATGTCTTGATTTTTTCTAAAATAAAAATACTTAATAATCTTAGTTTTTAATACTTAATGCATTTAATTTGTTTAAATATCAAAAATCACTGACTCACTTGATTATTTAACAATAACAATCACATTAACATCAAGATTTAATTCAAGTTACAGTTCATACATGTATTTAACTGTTTCCACCAGGTCTACGTACAATTATGCTGTACTATCCTACTTTCCAAATTAAAGTAACATAGGAGCAATAATATTCGGAATTAGCTTCAACCTTAGTTTCGCGTCACCTTACCTTTGTCATCCACATAATCTCTTGTGGGCATTTTCAACTTCAAAGTTCACGGTTGTTTGTGGCGGAATTTAAAAGCGTTGTCTATTGTTTTCTAAGTTTTCCTTTAAAACAACAGCGTAAGACTGATATACAAAAACTGAAGTTAGTTACGACAACAACATAAACACCTTAAGATAAGTTACAAAAAAGGCGCGAAAAGTAAATCATTAGATATATCATTGATAGAGGGCGATGTTAGTTATTGTGTCTAAAAAAATCACTTTTATGCATCTTTTTTATACTTAAATTTATTATTCTCTTTTACACATATTACATTTGTCATTCGGGAATTTTTCTATCTCACTTTTACTGCAGCTCTCTTTTTCACTTGGAGTATTTTTTATTCCCTGATTTTGTTATATTAAAGTGAACAATCCACGAACAGGTGTAAATTCTAGAAACTGGGGGAGTTTTTAATGCAGAAGGAGTAAAATAATAAAACACACAAATAATATCGAGTCATAAAATATCCTATAAAATTACCTCTTGTATTTATAAATAAAATGCATATTTTCACTCTTATAACTTGACTTTAAGAAATTGAAAACAGAACATGTTAATAAAATGATTTAAGTACGTTGTATTTTGTTAGCACAAAGCCAACAAAACAGAATACCAACACTCTGTCCACCGTCTGAACTCTAAACACGGTTTGTTTTTTTTGCATTTTGAGCCCCTAAACTTCCCGCGTACCTCTAGTCAGTCTAGTGATACTTGAGCTTATTAAGCACTCCTTTAAGAAAACCTTTGACAAAAGTCCAAAGAAAAACAATTTATATTTAGTGATGTCGAGAAAACCCACTTGTAGAGAAATATATTTGTAAAAACGGCTCGTTTGGGTTTTCACCTGACGATGACCGAAGAAGGTCAAAACGTTGTTCACTCCTCTTCGTAAAATATTTTCTCAACCCAAACAAGCCGTTTTTACAAATACAATTTATATTTGTTGAGATAAAGTATTTTTGGTCTTGTTGTTCTTTAAACAATGTTTTTATTCTTTGACATGCTTTGAATAAATTGATTAGTCGAAACAGTTGGTTTTAAAGTCTGTCATGATCTCGGAATTGTTTCACTTATCTATCGATTTGAAAAATAAGATTTATAAAGAGCAAGCCTCGTATTTGTTGTGATTTTGTTGTTAGGTGACTTCTGTTTGAGGTATTTGGCTAAATGGTGAACTAGATAACATTCATATCTGAAATTATATGCTACGTGTCCTAGTATTACAACATAGATTTTTTTTTCGTAACGGAGACTAATATAATTGACTGCAGGAGCTGGAGCGAAAATTTATCTTCGCTTTGACTGGAAATTCGAAGATCTATCATGTTGAGTGACAGATGTAGTGGTTTATACTAAGAAGAAATAAGACAAAACATTGTGTTTAGTTGAAATAAATCAGTAACGGTTCCAAAGAGAAGAATGACTGATCGTTGGAGTGAAGGACTATTGCCATATATTTTAAATGAAAGGAATAAATAAAAGAATACCGTACGTGAATATGCTCAATTATTCCCACATCATGTTGAATAGAGACAATTACCAGGGTTAAAGTAGTTTAGAAACTGTACGAATCATTCGTGTTTTCATTAATCCACCCTCTTCTTTTATCAATGGTCAGATATTGTTATCTCTGTGAATGTTTATCATCCTGCTGTAAAGCTTCCTACCAATGAATTTATTTATTGTTTGTTTGTTTTTTTAATTTCGCACAAAGCTACACGAGGACCAACTGTGCTACCCTTCCCTAATTTAGCAGTGTGAGACTAGAGGGAAGGCAGCTAGTCATCGCCACCTATCGCCAACTTTTGGGATACTCTTTTACCAACGAAGAGTGGAATTGACTGTCACATTATAATGTTCCCACAGCTGAGGGGGCAAGCATGTTTGGTGTAATGGGTATTCGAACCCACTACCCTCGGATTACGAGTCGAACAACCTGGCCACGCCGGGTCTGAATTTATTGACTTCTGAAGATGTTTCTTTAAATAACGCAACTGGTGCAGATACAGTATTTTCATCTTTAGGATATTGCCTTTTTATTTTATTATTAACAAATGATCTATGAAAATCTCAAATGGGAGTGTCTATGTTTACCGCCCGTATAAAGTTTTTTTTTTATTCTTTGAAAGAAGTTTTTATTTCCAACGGCATTTTGTCTGTAACCTTTACAATATGTTCTTTATAAAATGGTATTGAAATATCTTTTGTCATGATAATTTTTATTCCCCTATGAATAAACAGTTGAATAATTAAGAATATAAAATCTATTATATGCAATTTTTCATAATATTTTGTATTAAGTTGAAACTGAAATACTTTCATTTTCGGTAAAACGATACCTAGTTAATCATCTGATATTTTTTAAACACCTCTATGTGCGATAATTTATATATTTGCATAACTTGTTCTGATATATTCTAAATTGATATATTTAACTGTTTATCTTCAGATGTAACTGATTCAAGTTTCACTGCCAATGGAACAGTTTTTCTTAAAGGTGTGCACTTATTTGCTATACACTAATTTACATATCCTCATCCACTATAGCCAGAAGTTAAATTGAGGTAGAATGATATAATAGAGTCCTGCCACTTGTGAATTCATACCACTGATGTCCTAAACTTCTGATTAGAATGTGAAAGTGGATTATAAAGAGGAACTCCACCTATTTCAAAATCCATATTTAACCACTGACTACACCAACTGTGAGACAGTTTTATGCCAATGAATCTGTTATTTCACATGGAACATTTGGATAAAATAAGTGTGCAAGTCTTGCAATACATTTTGCAGGTTCAGCTAAGGTCTAATTCTTCCTCATTACTCTTTTCATAAACCTTTGGAATAATATTCCAAATATGTTTGATAAAGTACCTATTTACTGGTTTTTAAAAATGTGCAACAAGATGAATAGTTTGTTATTCACAATTCCATCTATTCACTTTAAAAATTATTTCAAATGGTGGATAATGTGCTTCCAATTGGACTTTTACTATCATATTTTAATTTCTTAATTGGACAGCATTGTTGAACTGTTGCGATAAATATATAACCTGAAATAATATAGCTGGCGTAGTCCAGCTATATTATAGTGACAGATGGATAACTAATAGTCTTAACAGATGTAGACCAGATGGGCTATCCTATTTCATAATGCAGAGTCAATGATGTTTGTGGTTTGGAATTCTAGAGCAGTTGCAGAGAGTAATGTGGCTGGAATGATCCCTGCAATTGCCAATTCAATTGCTAGGTATTTTATCCTAAAATTGATGTACTTTTGTACATTTTCTACAGCTCTCTCAGTATCAATGCTACATTACTTCTGCACCCTGTCTGTAGTCTCTCAACTCTTAAATTATGCATTTTCTGTCATTCTTCTAACAAAGTGATCTAAATTCACAACTACTCTAAATCTTATATCTCGTTCTTGTTAATTTCACCTTAAATTTCTGCCTCCCTTTTAGTCTTCTCTAAATTTTTCATTTCTTAATTGTTTATTATTTTCCACTCTTTCATCAATTCTGGCAATTTTCGACCTTGCTTGAGCATGCTATTATTATCATGAAACTTAATGTGGATTATAGTGTTGTAATGCCCCCTCTCCCTCGAAGGTTGTAGAGATGACAGTGTTTCAGAAAGTAAAAACTAGGGAATTATCAACTGTAGTTGTTGTCTCCATCCATTGGTATCTTTCCATTTCTAGCATATAAAACCATGTTACAAGTATTAGTAATTTTACTGTGTCCAAATACATCAACGTTTTTGGGCCATATGGAGTGGCTGTTTTCCATGAGAATCTTTCTTTACTATTCTTGAGCCAGTGAAAAATTTGTATCAAACTCATATCTTCTGCCTGTGCACTTTCCATATAATTTCATTATCATTTTGTTTGGCCATCATTTCTATTTTGTACTTCCCTCTTTTCCCTGTGTTCATACTTTCATTAAAACACAGGCTTTGAAATAGAGTCAGCTTTCACATAGTCCTGTCCAGGGTAATGTATGATATTAAAGTTGTACTCCTGGCATTTTGCAGTCATACTGCTTCTTGGCTTTCTGCATTATGAAAATTCACCAGCCATTACAAAGTTGTATGATCTGTCAGAAGCATAAATTTCTTACCAAACAGATAACAATGGAAATATATATATGTAAAAATGGCTCGTTTGGGTTGTGAAAATTTTTTATGTAGAGGAGCGAACAATGTTTCGACCTTCTTTGGTCATCGTTAGGTTCACAACAAATGTTGTTCACTTCTCTACGTTAGAAATTTTCTCAACCCAAACAAGCCGTTTTTACATATATATTTTTCTCTACAAGTGGTTTTTCTCGACATCACTAAACGGTGAAAATGACTATGGGCTTGAATTACACTTAGTAGCTCCTTTCAAGTTTTACAATACTTCTTTTCTGTGTCATGCAGTGCCTTTCTACAGTAGTGAATCACATGTTCTTACTTTCATCGCAAAATCACCAGCTTCTGTGTCTGAAATAAGTAGATCTTTGTTTACAGTCAGCAGTCCAACAAAATTTGTCTTTTTTAGTTTGTGTAGAAGATGAGCAATAATTGAGAAACATCTTACAAAACAACCATAGAGATAACACAGCTGAAGAAATATCCTTACTTCCTGCATTTTCTTTGATACTGACCAATTTTGGATGGAGTCAGTCTTCACTGGATCTGTAGATACTCCTTCTCTGCTACGTATCCCCGAAAACCTTCCACAGTTCTCTTTCTCTATAAAAAATGCTATTACATTATCTATGAAAACCTTCACAATGTTTTTCTTTCCTACTGTTATCCACTCCAATATTACATTATCTATAGAAATCTTTACAATGTTTTTCTTTCCAACTGTTATCCACTCAAATATAGCTGGATTCCAATTTATCTTTCTTCCAGTGGTTCTCATTCTAATAGTTGGCTCCATATGCCTAGAATTGATTTACAGATTAGTCATTAAAATTCTTATTTAGCAAAGAAATCTGTCAAAACATAAACACTTTTGTTTATTTTAAATATTATCCCTTTCCTTAAGTTACTGGCATACTGATGACATGCCAATATTTGAATTTCGAAAATCATCCGAATCAAACTTTGAGGTCCTAATTCAGTTTGAAGTTAAAATTCAATAAATGTTTACATTTGGTTAGTTTGGTGTTTTATGGTGTAAAGCAACTAGGCTATCTGCACCAACAAATGTTTAGAAAGGTAACAAATGTAAAAACAATTTCAGTAACAATATTTATGAGATGAACAACACTTGAATCTTCGTATTTTAAACATACATTTACCTCATGTAAACACATATATAGGGATAGATGCAAAAAATGTTTTAAAGACCAAACAAAGCCATTTGAACTAAGTTTGACCCCATTTTAATCTATTTTCTGGCTGTTTAAGTAATTTCTGTTTGTTTTGTTGAATTTTGCACAAAGCTACATAAGGGTTATTTGTGCCAGACCTCAAAAATTTTGAAGTGTTAGGTTATAGGGAAGACATTTTGACAACACCACCCACCATAAACTTTTATTTCAGATAATAGAGTGGGACTCAACTGTTATTCTTATATTGGACCCATGGCCCCACAGTGTGCAGTAGAATTTGTTTTAGTTATAATGGGACACAAATCATGCAAACAAAGATCCACGGTTCAGCATTTTAACTACTGGGCATGCTTGGCCAATAATATTTGTACTTTCTGACATCACAAGTATATCATTACTATTACATTTATGATAAAACAAATAGCTACATGACATTTCCTAATACATAAATGTTTCAAGAATCATAATCTAAAGTAAAATAACAGATGAATGTGAATTATAACAGAGATAATACATCCATAAGAAATGGACACCATTCTAACTTTAAGCTTCTTAATTTCAATACTTTATTAAACAATCTTTAATTCATTCAGAAGTAAAATTAAACACTAAAAGTTCAATTGCACATGTGAATTTGTTAACACAGTTCCCTCTAGTATAAATGTATTTGGTGTTAAGCACAAAGCTACATAATGAGCTATCAATTCTATGCTCACCATGAGTACCAAATCCAGTTTTCATTGGTCTGAGCACTCAGACTTACCACTGACCCACTGGAGCTGATGTGTATGTTAAGAACATGTATTTCATTATCCTTACAATAACTTATTAGACTTATTTTAACACTGATTTAAATATGAAAATAAATAAAAAATCTATTATATTTTACAGTAACAGAGTAACATCTATTATTTCAAATCAATAAGAATAACCAAAAACTGAACAATTGAAACTTAATGCATGTGAATTAATTATAAATAACATAAGAATAAATCTCGTTCATTGGAAAAAACTCCAATGTTGATATGAAAAATAACTTTCTTAGATGCAAGAGATTGTTTAATTTACTGATTTAACATAATTTTGGGTGATAGCTTTAAAAATGAACTTAAAGACAAATTAGATAAACAAATCACTTTTATTCAGAGATAAATAACAGTGACAGCACTGCTAAGTCAAATCAGCAGTAAAACATAGATATAACAGTAAAAAAGAGTATACTAATTTACATGCACACCTCATAAACATAATATAAACTATAACTTTAAAGTATCGCAGTCCAATATCACATGTTTCATAAGTAAAAGAAATATATCACCTAATCTTTCAATTATGTCTTTTTTGTCAAGCTTTAAATAACTCCTAATGTTTAAAAATGAATTCACAATAACCAATAAAACCTTTTTAATTTTCTTACAAATTCATCATTAATTGATAATGTTGAGTTCATAAAAATTTCAATTTTCAGTTTCACACTTTAATTTTAAATGAAAATTTTCACAATCAGGCTTTACTGGAACATAAAATCACTCCATTAATATTAGTTACATCTTTCTTAAGTGGGTTTGTGTTACAGTTACAAAAACTGATATAAACTACTATCCTTTAAAAACCAGAGATAAATGAAATACATGGTGTTAAAATTATCTTGATATAAATGTATGTTACATCATTGAAATTTCAAATTTCTGTTGGTCTTTCCCCCTATAAAAATTGTCAGGCTCTAAACAACTAGTAATGTTTTTGTAGTGTATATATATATATAATCTAAGGTTAAGGCAGCCATATTTCTAAATGTTTTAAATAAAGTTTTTCAAGTGAAGTCTGACATAGTTTCAAAGTATCGCTGGTAAAATAGAAAGACTTGTGATTTGTGTACAGCATTATTCACTCTTAACAATGTTGCTTCTCAAATAACTTCATTCTTTATTTAAACTAAAATAGTTTCTCAGGAAGTCATGCATTATTTACAGTTTCAAAAAATGAATAATAAAATACTTCATATATTATAATTTAAAAGGTTAAATATTTTAAGTTTTGCTTCATAATGCTATATAATTTTATAACTTAGGTTTTATTTCTTGTTCTGATATCTTAAAGGCTCAGATGTGTGTTTCTAAGTTATTTACTATGGCACTGTTAGTGTTTAGTATATATTAAACTTTTATTAATTCATAAATCACATGATGTACTGTTCTGACCCATGGTGGATTTAGGTGGGGGCTAGAGATGGCTCAGCCTAAGGGCCCATGGTTTTAATATGGATCAGTAGATAATTTTATTTTACATAAAAGTACATATGATGCAGGGCCCATAAACATTATTATCACCTGCATCCACACAAACTTAAATCTGCCACATACTTTGACTGATGTATGATAAAAGGTGCTCAAACTTTTTTGAGCTGGCTACAAATCATGAATATTTTACTTTATATCTATATTTTGCTTTCAAAAGGATTATTTACTTTGATCCATAATGTAAGTGTGATTAAGGATGCATCTACTGACAATAGGTCATGATTTATTGAAGCAGCAGATGAAAAACTTATGGTCAATAGAAAATGAGCTTGTGAATAACAACTCATGATTCAAGATAGTGCAAGAAGAATTTGAAATCAATGGTAGATAAAATATGAGCCTTCTGTTAACAGCTTGTGACTAAAGAAGGTGTAAAAATAGCACAAATTCAATGGCAGATAGAAAATTACTTAAAGAAGTGTAAGAATAAATGATAGATCTAAAATATTCCAGATATTAAGTGTGATTCATCCAGAAAATTAATGGAAAGAGATTAATATTTAATCCTCACAGATCTGTTTACAAATTTGATACATTATCAATATGTTCTGTATTAGAAATCTTTTCAGTAAATATATAAATGTTCGTTTCAGTTGTTTGTATCAGCACAAGTAAAATAATGACCTATATCTTGAGAATGTAACTTTACTAGCTCAATACTTTGTTATAACACTTTCATCAGAAGCTATTGATTTCCTACCATTTCACTAATCCAGTTGAATATCAATTGGAACACCATTAACAGTAAATCAAACATGACACATGTATTTAAAAATTTCACATCATATTAAAATAATACCAAACATTATTGAACTTAAATTCTTGAAACAAATTAAACCAATAATGCTAAGTATATAATATGTGTAAACTAACAGGTAAACTACTAAAGTCATTGGATTTAGAGTAGGATATGTTACATGTATTCAATATCTCTTCATATTTTTACCTATAAGTATTACTTCACCTTATTATATCAGTACAAACATAAAACAAAGTCTTAAAATATCTACAATTTGTTTAGGGTCTTCATCAAAGTTTAAGGCATTAAAATCTTCAGAATGCCATTATCATTCTAAGGCCAACCTTTATGTTTATTCACTTTAGGTTTTTTTTTCTTGATGAAAAATAAGTTTTTAATTTTTGATTCTAGAAAACTACAGCATTTAGATAAGATATTGACATCCCATAAGATGTTATCTGTTGGTGGTATGTCATGTTCTTTTACATCTTATTCCACAACAGTATTGTTTGTAGTGAAATTTGAGATGTCACGTACAAGTTCAATCATTCAAGTTTCTACTATATACATAATGGAGTATCTACCACAAGTTATTTCATACACAACATTTTTACTATGACATCAACCATGTAATCTACATTTAGTGGTTTTACAGATATATTTAATACACTGTTTTTCTTTCTTGTATTCTAAACTTGTTATTAAATTTAAGGGAGATGCCTGATTTTTTATATTATTTGTACAAGTGTATTGATGTTTGACTTACTGTTAACAGGGTTCCAAGTTAGGTTCGACAGTTTAGTGAAATGGTAAGGCATCGATAGCTCTTGATGGAACTGTAGTAGCAAAACAATGAGCTCATAAATTTAAATTCTGGAAATATACGCCATTATTTTATTTATGTTTGTAAAATATCTCACAATAAACTACAGTTTTGTTAAACAAAGTTAAGAATAATAATTTAAAGTTAATGGGTTTTGTTATTCAGGTAAACATTTCAACTGTAACTGTCTGAAGAGCTATAGCAGATGTTCTAACTATAATAATCTGGAAATCTATACCCATTATATTAACTGTAACTGCCTAGAAAGCTATACAAGATATTTTAATTGTAACTGCCTGGTAATGTACACCAGCTGTTTTAACTATAACTGTCTGGAAAGCTATTCTATGTGTCTTTTTAACTGTAACCTCCACAGATTTGGTACAGACCAAATGTTTTAACTTTAACTGTCTGAAAAGCTGTTATCAGGTGTTTTAAATGTAACTATCTAGAATGCTGTACCAAATTTTCTGACTGTAGGTACTCAAGAAACCAAATAATTAGTGTTATAATATTTTTTAATAACAATGTTTTTACTTTACCACAAAACCACATGCAAAAATATATAAAAAAAAAAATGAAAGAAAAAATGTGATATTTCAAAATTATAACATGGATTGCATATCATGAAAATAATGCTTACGTGGTTAAGAACACATTAAATGTATTTATTTATAAGGTGGCCCCTTGTATAAATAAAAAGTTGAGTGTCTTTATAACAATATAAATATTATTTATACAGTAAAAATGTATTGCTTGACTTATGTGACAAGTGACTACTATAATTTCTTACCCTTCTGTCAACTTGGATAATTAAGCCTAAATGTATCACATAATTTTGAGAACAAAAGCCAAATTTTGTGGATTTAACTGTTAAAAATACTGTTCCTTACATCCATTACCAGCACTTTAACAGTGACATTACATTCCACTAGATGTTAAGTAATAGCTGAATTATTTCTAGGTTTAATCAGAGTATTTGTTTTTATATGAATGAATTATCAGTTGGTAATGAATTCTACACATTCTTTGAAACAAGGAGGACAATGAATATGTAAAAAAAAAAGTTCTTGAGAACAAATATTTTGTGAAAAAAGAAAATCACCTGAAAAATCTATAAAAACATTTCTACTTCTTGACATGTGTTAGTAAGATGTAACATTGTTGTTAAAGATGATTACTTTAGTACCAGAAGTAGAGCTAATGACATGTTGCAGATATGAGTGCACAAGAGTGTAATAGCTGAAACTCTCAGGCTAGCTTTAAAGAAACAAAATATGACTTTCTTCATTTCTTTATGCAATTGTAAGCTCATTTTTCTATATTTTTAGCATCAGTTTAAAAGTTTAGGTGACAGATAACTTAATTAAGAATTTTGATTCATATATTATGAAAGATTAAAATAGTTATTAAGAAAACAATCCTGTTAATCATAAAAATAATATAAATGATTTCATCTGCATTAAAAAGAGTTTACATTTAGAGAGAAAGCTTTCAGTGATAATGCTGAAATGACAACAGCTAAAGTTATTTAAAGTATCGTACTGATGTGTCTAATAATTATAAATCTTTAACAAATATTTACATCAAAGAATAAAGCTTTGCCTCAATAAATAACAAATATCAATCTTAAAAAATATTCAAAGAAATAATTAAAAAAACATTTACCTTCTGAATACAACTAACAAACTAATTCATTATGTTTTAGCTACACATTTTTCAAATTCATGTTAGACATGCTGCAAAAATTAACTACTTGTATATTTAATTGGCAAAGTAGTTAAAATAGAAAGCAACAATAAGCCACTAAAAATTATTAACATCCAGATCTGTTGTAACCTGAGAACCTGAATATCAATTTTTAAGAAATATTCTGAATAAAAAGAATTTCAATTGATATGCCACAGCCAAAACGTTTAGTAGTCATCTTAAAGAAACTTCTTCTTATCAGACTACATGCTTCTCATTTTTCAGTCATGTTACATCTAGAAAAACTGAAAACTCAGGTTCAAAGTCAATGCATATACACATATTAGAAGAGTCCACTTTTAAAGAATATCAGCATAGCTGCATACAATGACTGCAATATTTACATAGCTTGGATGTAATCAATCAATTATACATTCACATACACACACAACTCATTCTTGCACAGATTTTCTTGAGCAATTACAAGAGAACATAAGCTAAATAACTAAGCTCAATTTTAGCTGGTAACAAAATAAATGTTGCCTACACAACTGCCAGGTAAAGAAATTTTCCTGGGGACAAAATGATGGCAAGGACAGTATTTTTCTGGTACTGTCTGAAGCAAGCATACTAACTCTGATGAAACTAACAACCCTGTTAAAGACAACCATGGTACTACCAGTTGGCCATTCCTGGTTTGTTTAGGGTCATGAAATAAATCTGGCATGATGACCCTCCTTTGGCCGAAGAAAAGAAAACCTGTTACAAAAAACATTGTAAGTGTTGTGTTAAGCCATCTTTAGTTACTATTTATTTCCATATCATGCTGAGAGATATAAACAAAATCAAATATTGCAATTAAGTTTTTACCAACTTAAAGAAAATAAAATACTCTTGCTTACATTTATGAACATTTAAAAACATATACTTAACACTAATAATTATCATAATATGCAAATTATGATTAGCTATAGTATAACATACTGAACAATCACTAAGGTAATTGTAAGAAAAGCAACTGACAGAACATCCTCAATGGTATGTAATTTTGAAACACAAGTGTTATTAGAACTTGGTGTCAGAAAACTGACAATCATTAAATAATGATGCTAAAACAAATATCACTATTCGGATATTCATAATAACTAATATCTCACCTTATCATTTCTTTCACACAAAAACTTTAACTTCTGGGATTTTTTATGCATAAATACTCCATCAAGAAGTCCTGTTTCTACGTTCCGAATCTCAATAGCCTTGTTTCCCCAGCCCATTACCTGCCCTGTTCCAATGTAGGCTGTTAAAAAGACACTTTATTTAAATAGGAAAAACTATGATGCTACAGTATTTACAGATTGATTACAAGCTGGGAAATATTATGCTCAGATAAGTACATAATTAATATATTCTAGGAGCAATGATGCTAAGGTATGTACAGATCAATAAAACTCTGGGAGTATTGATGACAAGGTAAGTACATAAATACAGATGGAATATGCTGTGAAAGTAGTGATGCTAACATATGTAAAGATTGATGACTGGTACTGAGATAAGTAGAGACTGATTATACTCTGATGCTTACTTTCAGCTTCAGTTAATATATGTGTTGGTATTTCTACCATGTTATAGGTTGTGATATTTTGAAAATTTTGTTGCAAGGCATTGTTTAAAATAAATATTAGAAGTTCTATTTTTGAGAACTTGATTAGTATTTATTAATACATCTTTTGATGCTTTATTTATGACGACAATTATTTTACAGCTTCTGACTCTCTGAATAGTTTTATAGGTTCTTATGGATGTAGTAACTCATATATTTAAACTATGGGAGCACTAAGAAATTTGAATATTGATGAGATTTGTTTTTTATGTTAGGTGAAAATGATGATAAAAGTTAATAATTTTTTTCTTACTTATGACTAATCTGGCCATTTTTTTTACAAAAATATTACAGCTTTTCAAATTACAGTTTTAACAAGTTTATTTACATATAATCTTTAGATTATGAAAAAAAAAATTAATGCAAATCTCCAGCCAATGGAGAAAGTTGGAGAAAGTGAAATGTGACCAATGAAAATATGGTATACAACATTAATCTTTAAAAAATTATAAATATTGAATACAAAACAAATTTCAAACCTGAAAAAACAAAACAAGTTTCTTACTTGCAGATGTAATAAATTAAAATATAAAATTCATAGTTTACATTATACAATGTTCTTATCATATAAACATCATATACAGTTTATGTTTGATAAATGCTCTCCATTCACTAGAGATTATTCTTCCATGTCACTAAATTTACAAACTGTACTCTTGTTATAAACATAATGTTTAAGTAATAGTTTAATATGTAACAAACAGAAGTGCAATGTGTATATAATTAGTAACTACCTAATAGACAGGCAACTAACAATGACAACAGTTTATAGCTGAATTCCATAACACTTTTTTTTTCTCTTTAAAGTCCAACAACAGTAGCTTCCTTCAGCAGAAAATTGTTTTCTTGTACATATATATTCCCATTTCCTTTTTAGGTAAATTAAACAATGATGAAAGTTGATATCATTTGAAACTGAAATTCTCATAATTCAAATAGTGGTACCTAATATGAGCTAATGTCTTACAATCTACAATATCCACTGAGAAATAAACTACAAGCATTAGCTTTGGCTAGATAGATGGACAGTTGAAATTTGATGTGATACCATATTGCATTTTACTTACCAACTGATGTTGGCATCTCTCCCCATTGAAGAACTATATTTTTACTAACTCTTCCATAAGTATTGACATAAACACCTTCATCTGAAAAAAAAATAGATTTTGCTACTTTATGTTGTAAAACTCTAGAAAATAAAATTGTATATTTTTCAATAAATGATTTACACTATAAATTGTGAAATGTAAACCATACTTGATCATAAAATTAAATAATTAGCCTTTTGTTACCCTAAAATACCGCTAACTTCAGCTGATTCTGAATCAGAATGTCACAAACTTGTAACCCATTAAGGTATGTAATCAATTCAATTCTACCAATACTAAAATAAAATTTCCAGGTTAATCTAAAGATGACCTAGGAAGGTTGAAATGTTATTCTCTGCTTATCAATAAAAGTGTTAATACCCATACCAGCCATTCTGAGATACAGTTTTATTTCAAGCAGGTTTCTCATCATTAAGTACTCTCTTACTTATTGATTTTCTGAGATATCAATAGATTTGCTAAGTCAACCAGAGAAACTCTTACCATCTTTTCATGCATTTGAAGATTTGAAGCAATTTATTTACCCATGCCTACTTGTCTGATGGAATTATTTAAATCAAACAGAAATAACACATTATATTGTACATAACTCTTTAAACTCATTTGTTTAAGTCTGATGGTCAAAGCTGGTAGGTTGAAGTGTGCTGAGTAATGTTGCTGCTTGAGTTTAGTTGGAATTTTTAAAACTTATTTATAGTTTAGTTTGAAAGCCAGTTAAATTAAAGTAGTTTTTGAACATAAAATTTCATTTCAGTACCTGATAAACGTTTTGTGTTATAAAATGCAAATTTGGAAGCTTTGTGAATTACTTTTTTGACAACTAACATACTCACAAAAAAATAAAATTACCAAAGCATGCTCCCAAGTACAGACAGCCTCATCAACAACATAAATGCTAAATATCTTGTTTTTATATTTATGTTTTATCTACTGTCATAATTATAAAAAAATATAAACTTTTTATGTTACCTAACAATATATCTACTTTGGTGACAAAGTTAGACTAGCTCAAGCAATTTAGTACATTCCATAACCTGATCAGTTGTTCAACCCTAAACTATATCAGAAACAGTAATGATTAAAAGCAAGATTGTGAAAAGATTGGTTGCTGAGGCCATTGGAATAAATAATTGTAATTTCCTGTTCCAATCTGCATTCATTCTAAAATTAAAAGAAAAACGTTATTGATTTTATTTCATATTTTTGAACTTTTCAATGTAAATTCCTGATTTTGATACAAGTTAGTTCTGAGTAGAGAAAATGGGAGGTTCTCAAGGTTATACAAGTATGAACCATAAAATAAAAAAAAGTATTTTTATTCTTAGCATGAAATTCCCTTTTGACTCATACTGATAGTAAAAACACTAAAAACAAAATTCAATACATATACATATATATTTTTTTTTTTACAAAAGACATGCAAAAATTTATTAAAAGCTTACCAAATTTAAAGAATATGATGAATAGGATTACTTAATAACTAAATATTAATATACCTTTGAAATATTCATTTTAGAACAAAAAATATGTAACAGGTATGAGAATAGAATGCCTCAAAGTTACTACAATTTAACTGGTTTTTTAACTTAGCTATAAGTATGTTTAAAAATACTGTTGGTTGCTTAGAGTTGAACAACATTAATTATAGATAAAGAATCTGAGGCCAACTGCTTAGTCAGCCCACCAAAGAAAAATAAATTATAACAAGATTTAAGGAGAGGAAACAATAACTTTCTATTGATTATAAACATACCTATCAGTAAGCATGCATAGTACAGATAACTTATTGAAAAGCTATGATAAGATGAAATGGGCATGGATCACTGAAACCCAAAAAGAGAGATGAGAGAAAAGTTTACTAAGGAAATTTATTTTCCCAAGTGAATCATGTGACATAAAAATGTTGATTCATTGATTTAGTGTTTAATGGCACAAAGTAGCGAGGCTATCTGCGCCAAACTTCTAATGAAAAGATAAAAATAAATTAAATGTAGTAAAATACATAAAAGGAAATGAAGGTAAAACAAAACATCACTGAAAAACAGAAAAATATAAAAGCAATGTTGACACCTAGTCTACAATGTTAAGAAAGAAAGCAGAGTAAGAGAAGTTGTAAAGGACTGTCTCTAGCAAAATGGTAATGATCATAACCCACCAGGAAGACTAACAGGTAAGTACAAGAACCACCGTCAGTCACCTGAAGTTGGTCTTTCCAGTCCTGGTTCCGGGTTATGTTGTCATAACAGCCATTATCAAAAGGTAAAATAATAAAAGTGTTAAATGACATGCAGCAAAATTGTAATAACAACTCACCAGGACGACTAATGGGTAGTTCAAACAGATAGTTCAAACAGCAGCGTTAGTCACCTGAAGTTGGCCTTTCCAGTCCTGGTGTTGAGTTATTTAATATTCTAATCATTTTACAATGTCAAATTGAATTAGAGAGATTGAGACTGAAAAGGGAACCACAATTAAAAAGGTGTAATGAATAAATAACAAACATTTAAATGAAGTTAAAAAGATTAATGGCCATTAAAAAATTATAAACTTTATCAAGGTGGACAGTGTCACCATCACCTATAACACTGTCAAATGTCAAAGACAAACCCTGGAACAGAACATGTTTAAAATAGTGCAGTCATTGAGAGTTGTAACAATGGAAGGAAAGTAAAATGTGGCTTACAGTGATTTGAGTGTTACACAAACTACACACTGGTGCATCAGTTCCAGATAAAAGAAAATGATGAGTTAAAAAACTTTGACCAATGAGTAGTCTAGTTAGAACAACTTCCTCCTTCCAAACCTTACGGAAGCTAGACGGCCAAAGCTCAATATTGGGTTTTATTTGAAAAAGCTTGTTGTCACGTTGCTCACTCCAAGTGGACTGCCAGCTGGCATGGAGCCGAGCCTTGAATACAGGACCATAGTCCATGTACAGAAGAGGCACAGACGTGATAGTGCCAGAGCAAATAGATTTAGCTGCCATGTCTGCAAGCACATTCCCACGAATACCAACGTGGCCTGGTATCCAGAAAAACTGGATAGAAGTAGACGTTAGTGAGAAATGGGCCAGTCGGTTTTGAATATCAGCGAGAACAGGGTGTGAACCAACGTGAAGTGATTCCAAAGCCAGCAGAGAACTAAGGGAGTCAGTATAAATAGTGCAGTCGGAGTACTGCTCAGCTTCAATATGATACAGGGCAAGAGATATGGCATACAGTTCAGCAGTGAACACAGAAGCTCCAGAGGGGATTCTGCGTGCAACCACCGAACCACAACAAACCATGGCAGAGCCCAAAGAGTCATCTGATTTTGAACCATCCGTATAAATTGGAATAGAAAGGGTGTTCGAAAGATGTTCAGTAAATAAAAGACGGTACTTCCAATTGGGAGTATCTGCCTTCTTCAGATGACTAAAAGAAAGGTCACATTTGGGGGCTGTAATAAGCTATGGGAGTATGGGCTGACCAGTGGATTCTGCAATGTTTTCCAAGGACAGACCCAATTCATCCAATTGTGCCTGGATACAAAGGCCAAAAGGAGCAATAGCAGATGATCTGTTTGGAAAAAGTAAGGCCCACTGAGGAAGGAAAACACATCCCCAAGTGAGATGCTTTGGTAAGGAGTGAAGTTTCGAAGAATACAGTAAAGCCAGTCGCAAACAGCGAAGGTGCAGAGAAGGTTCGTGAGATTCCACATATAAGCTCTGAACTGGGGAGGTGCGGAAAACCCCAGTTCAGAGTCAAAGTCCTTGATGATGAATGGGGTCCAGCATCTTTAAGGCCGAGGGTCTGCAGAGCCATAGACCATTGATCCATAGTTGAGTTTTGAACAAATAAGAGCACGATATATCTTTAACATAGAACATAGATCCACTGGCAGTAGAGAGGACACGAAGGATGTTCAGCGCTCTTGTGCATTTGACACATAGCTGCTTTAAGTGTGGTATAAAGGTCAGCTTACACTCAAAGATAAGCCCCAAAAACTTGGTCTCAGGGACCACTGGCAGCAAAACTTCACTGATATGGAGTTCAGGATCAGGGTGGATACCCTGTTGGTAGCAAAAGTGCATGCAAATGGTTTTAGAGAGAGAAAAATTAAAGCCTTTCGCCATAGTCCACTTCAGTACACGATTGAGAGCAGTTTGTAGTTGCCGCTCAATATATCTCATGTTCAACGACTGACATGAGATGTGAAAGTAGTCAACATAGAGCTCGTTTGCTACAGTGAGAGGGAGTTGTTGAGTGATGGCATTTATCTTTATACTGAAAAGTGTGACACTCAAACCATAGCCCTGAGGGACTCCAACTTCCTGTACAAAAGAACGGGAAAGTGTCGAACCCACATGAACTTGGAATCTCCTCTCCATTAAAAATTTTTTAATAAACATAGGTAAATGGCCACGTAACCCATATATATGGAGGTCTCTCAAAATGCCATACCTCCATGTTGTTTCATCAGCCTTCTCAATGTCAAAACGATTGAAACAAGATGTTGGCGTTTCAGAAAGGCTTCTCTGACTGATGTTTCAAGTCGAATCAGATGGTCTGTGATGGAATGCTGTCGTCGGAACCCACAATGGATGGGCAAGAGGAAGTTGTTTGATTCGAAGAACCAAACAAGACGAGCATTAACCATCCTCTCTAAGGTCTTACAGAGACAGCTCATCAAAGCAATTGGATGGTAGTGTGAAGGAATTTTGGGATCTTTCCCAGGTTTAGAGAAAGGTAAGATAATAGCCTGGCGCCAGGCATCAGGAAAAACATTCTCCTGCCAGATCCGGTTAAAAACAAGTAGAAGAATATCAAGAGAATCAGGAGAGAGATAGCGCAGCATGTCATAGTGTACATCATCAGGTCCAACTGATGTACTGCCAGACCGACTAAGGGCCATTTTCAGTTCCACCAGTGTAAAGGGACAATTATAGTTAAAAAGACGGTCAGTTCGAAAGGAAAGACATGAATGCTCTGTCCGAGTCTTGATGGCCAAGAAGGTGGAGGAACAAGCAGAAGTACTAGTTACCCAGCAAAAGCTTTCACATAGAGTATCGGCGATGCTCGGACATCAGCTACCTCTTGCCAATCAGAGAGCAAGATGGAGAGGGGGACAAAATTGTAGTGCCCACTAACTTTTTGAATCCTGTCCCAAATGTCCTTGGAACTGGTGGTAGAAGATATGCTAGTTGTGAACTTAATCCAAGATTCCTTCTGGCTTTGACGTCTTACCCACCTAGCATGTGCACGGGGCCCGTTGGAAAGCAATGCAGTTCGAAAGTGTGGGATATCTATGGAAAGTATCCCAGGTCCGTTTTTCAGCCTTCCGTGCCAAGTGGCAAGCAGGATTCCACCACGGACAAGGATATCGTGGAAAACATGTCGAGGTTTTAGGAATACACTGAGCAGCTGCTTGTATAATACAGTCAGTTACTGCTGCCACACAGTCGTCTATTGATGGCTGATTCACGATGGCAAGATCAAGTTCTGCGAGAGCAGTGAAAGTAGACCAGTCTGCCTGGTCCAGCTTCCACTGGGGCACACGGGTAGGGTGGCATCCACCACGGCCAGTCTCTCTCAAAAGTATAGAAAAATGATCACTACCTAGTGGATTATTGTCAACCCTCCATGAAAAATGGGAAAATAATGAAGGGGAGCAAACCAAGAGATCAATAGCAGTAAAGGACTGACTAGGTGCATGAAAATAAGTGGAAGAACCAGTATTGAAAAAAGAAATGTTGTGATCAGAGAGCATATGCTCTACAGAGCGACCCCTCCTATCAATAACAGCACTTTCCCAGAGGGGATGATGTCCATTAAAGACCCCCCAGGATTAGAAATGGAGATGGCAACTGTTCAATAAGAGCATCAAGGTCTGAGTGATCATATGTCTCCTCAGGGGACAGGTAGAGAGAAGAAACAGTGATGGTATGACCCAAGGAAACACAGATGGCTACAGCCTCCAAAGGTGTGTTGAGTGACAAAGACAGGGTGGGCACGTGTTGATCAACCAATAGTGCCACCCCTCCATGTACTTGTCCATCACACAGCCTGTCATTTCTGTACAGAGAAAACTGCCGAATGGTGACTGTATCAGCAGGTTTGAGAAATGTTTCTTGTAAGGAAAGACATACAGGATGGTAGGAAGCAATCAGTGTTTTGATATCATCCAGATTGGAACGTAAACCTCGACAGTTCCATTGTATCAAGGTGGCCATTTTTAATGATGGGTAGGTGAAGTGGCTGGAGAATCCTTCTGTTTATGACCACGTCTTTTTTTCCTTACTGTCCTTATTCAGAGGAGGTCTATCGACCTCCATGGATCCTGCCCTGGGTCGATTGGGCAGGTCTTTGTTGTTGGAAGGGGATTCCAGTGACTGAGGATGCGAACGAATGATTGTTTTGCATTGTGGGGTTGGAGAAAAGAATGTATCAGAGAAATGCCTGTATTTGAAACCGAAGGATGTGGATCTTGAGATTTGTTGGACTGTATGGGAAGAACAGAGATGGGTGTAGAAGTCGATTCATCAACCTTTTTAACCATGGAGGTCAAAAGGCTTTTCATTTGTTTTGAAAACGATTCTCTTGGAGGTACAGAGAGATCTGTCTGCACTCCCACTGTAGTTGTGAAACGAAGTGCAGCAGCATATGTCCGAGATTGAGTGGCGGACAGCAATTTCCAAGCCTCAGGATAACTAATGTTATGGGTCGTTTTCAAACGCTGCACCTCTTTTTTCCTCCAATTATTTTGGGCAAGAACGAAAGCAGGAAGGGTGGGAACCATTGCAGTTGAAACAATGTGGGTCCGTGTGACACTCACAGGCATCGTGGTCCTTGCCACCACAACGAGCACATGTCAGGGAACCACGACAGGATGTCTTTGAGTGGCCAAACCTCTGACATTGGAAACATCGAAGAGGGTTTGGAATGTACGGCCGTACCCTGCAAATTAGATAACCTGCCTTGATGGTGGCAGGTACAAGTGATGATGTAAATGTCAAAACGAGGGTATTTGTTGGCAGTGTAATTCCATCTTTGCAAGTGGAGATGCGCGCCTCATTGCAGAAACTCCTTGAGTGCAGAGACCAGCGAGAATCTCTGACTCGGGGATGTTCATCAAATCTCTCTCAACAATAACTCCTCGTGATGAATTCAAGGTAGCATGAGGGGTAACCTCAATAGGTACATCCCCAATTGCCTTTAAATTCAAGAGGAGTTCACTGTCTTGGGATGTGGATGTTTCAACCAATATGTCTCCAGATCGAAGCTTCTTTACTGACTTTGGAGAGCCAGCAAGACCCTCTAGTCCCTTCTGAATAAAAAAGGGGGACAATTGCCCTAAAGGTTTTTCTGAAAGAGAATGTAATATAAGAAAATGAGGTATGTGTGTTACAGATGTTGAAGATTGCTGCTCAGTCTTCAAGACGTGGTCGTTTACCTATTGAATGTTTTTTCACTATTTTATTTAAATTTTTTGTTGGAGGATCCATAGGAAAAAAAGGAAAATTTCGGTACCCACTGACCCCACCCACCATGGAGCCCATACGAGGGGACGCACTACAATGTCATGCAAGGATACTGCAGCAACATCAGGGTTTCGTGAGTACTATACCCAAACACCAGCATCAGACACAACACCCGTTGAGAACTTCCAACACTGGTACTTGGTTGGCTCTAGCCCAAGTGGACCAGCCAATTGACCCAAGGGGAGCCACCCAATGGCCACCCGTCTACAGAAATTCAAGGCCAAAGTGGTGTGTTAGGGTTGTGGACCCCTCAACCACCAGGATCCTCTCCTCCCCTTCACGGGTCACCACGCACGGCAAACACGCAGGTGGATGTTTAGATCCCAGAGGAGGTAAACTGAAAGAACAGAACCTTCCCTGGGAGGTCCCTTCACCATGAACAGGAATCCACACCGAGGGGTATAAAAATGTAAACACTATAAAAATAATTTTAAACATTTCCTTTTGAAATTAAGGAATTAAAGTATAGATAATATAAAAATTTCAATTATACATTTTCATGCTAAGTTTATTAATGTACAATGATAATAAAACTGTTGAATTAAGTTTAGAATGTATCTCTTGAAAAGTTTATGCATGCACTCTAACCAGGCTGTGCACCTAAGAATGATCTTATGTGCACTGGATTGATCCATTTAATCAACCTTATTTCTTTGAAGCTATACATAATGTTTATGTAGTGAGCATGAATGTCAGTATTTTTCCCATGTACTTCATTTTCTGAAACATTACCTCACATAATTATAATAATTGTTTTTAAAGTCTAGGGTTAAGTTTTTTTAAAATAAGAGGTGTTGACCACTCCAGAATCTTGTCATTTTATAGAGTATTAATATATATATGTGTTAAAACTGTGCATACGAATAAAAAAAAAAGTCTTAAGTCATGGATTTTTACTAACTTACTATCGTAGCACAGCAGCAGTTGCATTCCCTTGGAGTTGGGCAGAGTTACAATAGTGTGTGGTGTGATAGGACCTTGGCTCTGCAAGAGTAATTTACATTGTGTGTGTTTAAATAGTTGTTTAACTCTTAAAATATTAACCTAGAAACTTAATTTTTGTTTAAATAATAAAAATAACAATATTCTTGCTTATATATTGTTACAGTTGTTTGTATTAGTTACTTTAAAGAGATTATAAAATCATTTGATCATTGTCCAATGGATTAGTAATAAAAGATTGATTATAAAAAACTGATAATGAGCGGATGCAAACATCAAAATGATTTTTCAGATTTTTAAATTGTCACTATTGTTCAATAAGTATTCCAGAAGTTTTCAATACGAGTTTAAAGCTGCTACATATTACTCAAGACATTTCTATTTACTGAGTATAACAATTTCTGAGACATGATGAAAACAAAAACTTTTTAAACACACCTTCTAGTACTACATTTTTACACAATATAAAATACAAATTTTTAGAATGATAAGCAACAGTACAGTGTTAAAATATCTCAGTTACTTTCTTACAGCAAATAGCTTAAGTATTGTTCTTTATTTTAAAAAACTAATGTAATATTTAGTTTAATATGTTCAAAAGCATATTTATGAACAACCTGATTCAATTTCATCCATAAATTAAATAAACAAGAAATTACAATCAAACCTGCCAGTAAAAGCAACTTTAACGATATGCCAATAATAAAGTAGTTTTTCAAAACTCAAGAGAAAAAATAATTCTGAAACTTATCAAAATACACACTCACACACAATAAGAAATAAAAAACAGAGGTATAACCACATATCTTAAAATTCAATCCAATTTTCTACCTACAGTAGTTTACCAAGCAATAAACAATCAGACTCCACAAACTGTCATCCACATGGACAATTTGACGATGAACACATACCCGCTCATGAAACTACACGTCCCCGTCAGGAGCGTGAGGGAAAAGTGAGAAACAGTAAACAGTTATACAGTTTTTAAATTTTGTCCTCATCTCTAAAGTCTAACACCAGTAAGTTCTTTCCATTCATTAGTAAATTGTTCAAAGCACTGACATTACCTAATTTACATTTTCAGAAGAACTGAAAAAAACCAAAAAAAACAATAAATATGTAATTATCTACAACTGTTCACAATATAACCTAAAACTAAAAATCATATCATATTAGAGTTACATATCATTTACACAAGTATGATGTCTCGATACTGGAATTTTTAAATTATTTTAGCAGCCTGCTCACATGAACAGTTATGTTTCTTCAACAAAATTATACATTTTCTATACAGAATAATTAATTACATAATTTCCTAATAAATAGGTTGAAAAGTACACCTTTTATTAAAGTTAACATTTTCCTTACCTGAAAACATATTTTCAATACATACTCTTGTACAAGCCTTGAGCTAATTCCCACCTAAAAATCAGGTGTTCAGCATGAACCATACTAATGCATAGTGGCATCATCATAATGACAGCCCTCTACTAATTCCAAAGCAATAAAACCTCCTTACTCAATAACCCACTCTAAGCACTAGTACTTGAAATAACTTCATTCTTATATGAGGCAAGAAGAAAGTGTGCCAGAAGTGTGCAGGATGGATGAGAAGTTATGGAGGTATTAATATCTATCACAAATACATTTTCAGATAAGGAAAATGTTAATTTCTGAGGCAGAAACTCCCCTCTTCACACAGAATAGCTAAAATCCCATATTAAAATGGTAAAGGGATCAATAAAAACATTAAAATTAGATGGGTTCCCTTCAGAGAGTATCCAAAGCAAAGCCCAGTGGGTGTGTGACATCTGATGACAGGAGCTACATAGCAGAATGCACACCCATGGGTGACTAGGATATACTCCTTACCTAGAAAAAAATTAAGGAAAAGGCAAAAGAGCCTCAAGTGTTGCAGGTGAGGATAAAATTTTTTTGCATGACCAATCAAACACCCACACAAAAGTATTTGGCAATCTTAGAAGTATAATGTGGATGGGGCACAATCAAATCATGTAGTGTGTGTATGACCTCAACTCAGTTGGACAAACAGAAAAGATGATGATGAACCCATCCTGTTGCAGGAGGATGGTATACTAACTATTTGAGGGGTGAATTATGACAGAGCTATCACCACTCTAATTCTACCATATTGTGCTGTGCAATCAATGAGGAACTCTCCAAGGTCTACTACCCCAGTGACTAGGAACTGTTAATGGGCAAGAGCCTTCCATGCTCTACTTGAAAAAGGGGAGATAATTCTTATTGGAGAGACCTGGATCCCCAGCCAATATCTGCCAGAAAAGACTTTTACTTTAGACAGTGTAGTTGACGACCACAAAATCTTATTTAAAAAAGTTTCCAAGCATAAGTCAAAGATGTAGAGAGTCACTTCCTTGATGCTGGCTTTTCCTATGATGGTCCACAGAATGGTGTTTCTGGATCTAGCAGTTGTGTATATAATACCACGAGGATACTTATGTTAGTTTGGCAGGACACCCCCTTCTCAACAATGGTCAATGATGGAGCCAGTATTTATTGGGAGGGAAAAAAACAGCCACCTGACAGGATACTGCAAGAGGAAAAAGGATGAAAGGAGAGAAAATTCATTTATCTTTCTCCCAGATTGAAGAATAGTGACTGGAAGGGGATTAAAATCAACAGAAGATGAAATAGCCATATGATAAACATAGTGGGAGAAGAACATGTATGGAATAAATAAAATGTGAAAAAAACCTATGAGCACCAATAGGGAGACTAGAGGTCCCAAGACAGAAGCAAAGAATGATAAAAATTCCAAAAAGTAGATGTTCATGCCACATAACATCAAAAAACCCACAAAAGACAACCTGGTCCTGAATTAGCATAAAAGTGAGAAATAGAAAGGATGGGAAACAACTGAGAAAGAATGATCACCTTACCAAGTGGCCAAAGTATCATGAGAAAAAGACCAGTCTGGGTGGAGGAACAAACAAATACAATGAGAAGAGTGCATGAAGCACTGATGGCACATATGTTTGAAAATGGTGACCATAGACAAGAAAGAGAAAGATGGTATAAAGAAACATGAAGCTTACAGCTTGAATAGAGCATGTAAGAAAATGTATAAAACAACATTAAGATGCCAGTTAGGCATTGGAGTCAGTAGAGGAACAAGGGTTGGAACAAAGTGAAGAAGGCAGGGAAGAAAACATCAAGCAGTAACATGAAAAGTGAAATGTAGATAACAAAGCTACCCAACAACCAGTTAAGGTGGAGATTGATCACCCATGATCAAACACCATGTGAAAAGAGTCTAGAGTAAGGGATTGAGAGTTAGATCAATGGTGAACAACTTGTCTATCCTGTTGATAACTGGACAAAGATAAAAGACGACAAGAATGGGATAAGAAGAAGGCACTACAATCAGATATTTCAGCTCTGTAGAAAATTGTCCAGAACAAATCTCACACATGAAGATGAAGAGATAACAATACCTTGGTGAAAAAGAAACATGTAAGACTGAAGCAAAAGAGAAAGGGAACAAGGAAGAAGGAGAGAGGTTCTGCATACTAATTGATGAAGCAGTGGAAACCAGCACTAAAGAAGAAGTGTTGCAGATCAAGGTGAGGAGATGGGGAAGGAAACAATGAGAAGAATAGGCATAGAGACAAAAAAGTCAGACCAGTCCTATCTGAGAGAACTGACTACCAAAGATGAAGAACTTGGGACCAAAAGTTTGATGTTTGAAGGAGTGGTAAAGATGTTGAGAAGAAGTGTACCTAACTGAGAGCAAACCAGAAAAAGATCACTCCATATGAAGAATCAGAGCTTCTAGTAATACTAGACAAAGTACAATAAGTTTAAGTATGTTGATGTGAAGTAAGTCTCTGAGCTTAACCTCATGTTGTTGTTCAGAGATGCACCTCAGCCTGACAAAGAAACATCTGTGAAAAGATGGAAATCCAGTCCAAGGAGGTGGCAAGGAGATGTCCACTGTGGTATTGGCATGGTTGAGTCAATAAAATAAGTCCTCAACAAATGGAAAGGTTCACAATCAAGTACAATGAATTGTATGAAAGATTTTGTTGGTCCTGAAATGTCCACTGGCAAAGGCACATGTGTGCACAGTCTGAAAGGGAAGCCAGAGTCCCCAGAGTGAAAAAAACTTTAAACGTAGAGTATACAAAAGAAGTTAAAAGCTTAGTGACAAGGCATTCCATTGCTTACAGGGGGAGTGATGAAGACTCAGTGCAAATTAGATGAGAAGTAAATAACATGTCCAGATGTATTAAATACTTAATATGTATAACAAAAAAGTTGGAGTACTTAACTAGTCAGCCCTACAAAGTATACTCCTGTAAAAGAATGTAGGTATGAAAGAAGAAGTTCTCCCAAGAAGGAGCAAAGAGAAGTCAATCATCCATGTAATGATTGGACCTCATCCCCGAACCATGAATGTGGCAGATAAATGACCCTATGACTTGAATGAAAATGAAAGGAGCAGACACAATGCCAAAAGGAAGAACATAGAACTGGAAATTCAATTCCAATGGATGAAACAGAGAAAATGTCTGCAATGTTTAAAAAATTTTCCAATACCATTGTAATAGTTACACACCCACAGGCTGGTTTAAATGGACCACTGAAAAGAAAAAAAAACAAACCCTTCTTCTGGAATTGTAGGACAACTAGAATCCTGTTGAGATGTGACAAATCAATAACCAGTTGTCAGTTTCCAGTCTTCTTGAGGACCATAGACAGTAGTAATATTTGAGACCAGAGGTAAATATTCTCTTGATGTTATTTTTGGTCAATATGTTTGAGACCACACCCTTGAGATTATGAAGATAAATGAGGTTGGAAAGAGGATGAAAGGAAACAAGAAGAGGGGAGAAAGAGAAGTAGAAACAGGCTGTGGATAAGAACTTGAAGAATCCATCTGTTGACCAAACACAGCCCCAAAAGGGAGACAAACAGGTAAAAGTGGTTCTAATTACTCGAAGTCAAATAGTGGAAATGAAGAATGGCTGTAAGTTAGGACAAAAGAATCAAGTAAGAAAGGAAGAGGATGCATGTAAATGTAGGTGTATAATTATTCAAGAAATGAATCTACATGGACCTTAATATGAGGCAAAGAAGGGAAGACAAAGTGTTGCGTGTAAAAACAATAGGAAGGAGTTGTAAGACACTAGAGAAAAAAGAACGTACCTACAAAGTCATGTCATGAAGGAGATCAGAAGGGTCATGATTCTTCTCCAAAGATAAAGTAGTACCAAAAACAAACATTGGTAAAGGAACAGCCTGTCACATCCTAAACATGTTCAAACTGTGAAGAAGGAAAATAACCAAATAGGAGAGGTAGATCCAATATGTATGAGGAAACTCAGAACTTATTAAAAGGATAAGTAAAAGTTCCTTTCACTGGATAATTTATGACAGATAAACAATAAAATGATATATTTTTCTCATTTTCTTTAGTAATGAAAGAAACTAGTTAAACTTAAATGAAATTTTATTTTTGCAACTTTTTGCAAATCTTATATAATTGCATAATAATTTTAGAAACATATCCATTCAAGACAATGTCAAGGAAAAGAATGAAGTTATTTTGAGTACAAGTAGTCAGAGGGAGTTACTGCACATGAAGGTTGTGTTTTGTCTCCCTCTTACTGGTGGAGGATTATTGTTCAATCTTGATGTCATCATGCACTAGCTCAATTCACGTTAAATACATGATTTTTAGTGGTAACTAGCTCAATACCTGTGGCACGCAAATCTTGTAGGCAGATGCACAAGGGATCCAAGGTATTCAGTGTGAAGAGGTAAGATATTATCTCAGAACGTCAATTTCAAATCCTATATTACTTTTTTAAAATAACTCTCACATTCATACATATTACCTTTACTCTCTTGTGATCTCTCATTATGTCCACCAGATGGCACAAGTGCTCTTCTATTCTGATTACTCCATTAACACAAGTGTCAATCAACCTTCCACTGGTTAATTGAAGAAGCAAACAGCAAACTGGAGCTGTAGCTCAATCATATCAAGAGATATCCAACAAACAAAAGCATCCAAATAGTCTCAGGTATGACTGTAGCTCAGTCATACCAAGAGATATCCAACAAACAAAAGCATCTGAACAGTCTTAGGTATTGATATAAACCATAAAAAAATACATGGAAAACTTATCATGTGAAATACCTGTAAATTGATGACTGCTGTTAATCATTTCATCTACAGAAATGTAACAGATGAAAAAAAAAATCTATAATGTCACATATTACAAAGAAATTTAACCTACTAAATGTAAAAGTTACAAATATCATGAGCTGGTTCTGTATAGTACACTGCTGGCCAAAATCTTAAGGCCAATGAACAAAGAAAAAATATGCATTTTGCATTGTTAGATTCAACCACTTATTTGGGCAGAGCTTTGAAAGGTGAAAATAAGAAAATGGAAAATAAAAATAAACTTTTTAGCATTTAATAGGGAAAATGTGAACACTATGAATTTAGCCTAAATACTAGCTGATCAAAAGCTTAAGACCATACTGAAAAGAAGCATTAATCAGTAAACAAGTAACAAAATTTAGTCATTTGTGTTCAAGCATTAGGGTTGTCAACATCTCCCACTGACACCAGCCAATTGTCAAACCAAAGTGAGGCCCTTATGGATGCAGAATGCAGCTCAAGAACAATAATACAGTATCTATGAGAGAAAGGCTTTAAAAACTGTAAAGTCTTCAAAGGCCACACCTCCTTCCACATCACAAAACAGCTCGGTTAAACTTTTAGGGAACTCAAAAATGCAGAATGCAAAAAGTGAGGGCTAAAATAATATAAGGGTATGTACAAATATTGAATATTAGTTTTAGAGATATTCACTGTATTCTATTTCAATAGAATAATGAATTTAGTAATGGTGCCTTTTACAATGAAAGACTAAAACAATATATGAAGTGTTTATAAATCAATTATACAAGTTAATTTCCATGTATGAATTATCTGTAGTATGTCTAATAACATTAAAAATTTTTAATATTTTAGCAATAAATCATTGTGTAAAACTAATCATGTCAAAAACTGTTATATGAAGATATGGGTTACGTTTTTTATGTACAACTTCTTCAAGTGTATTTTTGTTAAACACAACATAATATTTTGTAACAGAGAAAAAATTTACCTTTCATAATGGAGTTTGTACAATCATTGATAAATCTATCTGCACTTTTATTATGATAAAAGAGACTATACATTCATGAACTAAGTTTATAGCAATTTGACTTTTCATACAGTAAATGATCTTTCAAAAAATGTTTATATAAATTGCTGTCCTTTGCACTTAAAGAATTAAATTCTGTGATCATTCATGTATGAAGAGGCTGTTAGAGTTAATGCAAAACTTAAACTATAGATAATTTATTTTTGAAGTTCATGGGAAACAATGACTAGGAAAGTGCCTTATGTTAAACCATTTTAATATGGAATAAAAGATAATGTAAAGAAAATTAATGTTTCTGGATATTTTTGGATACCTTAGTTTATAATCTGGTATACTGACACTTTCTGAGACATACACGATAACTTGCATAGCTTTGTTTCTATAACAGTCAAAAATAATGTGGTGAACATTTTGATAAATCTCACTTTCAGGACTGCAAGTCCTAACACTTTAATATATGAAAAAAATCTATTATTAGATTTAAAATTATTTTAAACTTTACTGAAATTATCATCTTGTAAACGTTCTTAAAAAAACCTGCTACAGTAGTTTTAAAACAAAAAAGACAGAAAAATGTCCACTGATGGAGATATAGTATTTTAAAACCTTGTTTTTAGAACCAAAGAATCATTTTAAACATTTGGTACCAAAAACAAGGTAATTTGTTATTAACAAGCTCATGTGTACTTGCTATGTAAGATTCACCATTTACTAATTCCCATTACTGGTGTTTAATTGATACAAGATTGTTCAGTTTAATTGGTTAGTCCAATTACTCAAACCTCACATGAAAATGATTAGTTGAATGCAATTTGATTAATGAGCTTGTAAATTGATTAATGAGCTTGTAAATTGGATTAATGAGCTTGTAAATTGATTGATTCAAAATTCCACTTATTGTCCACCTCTGCTACATACCCACAAAAACAAAGGATTTATAAATTGGTGATGAAACATTACATTAAAAAAATAAAAAATCAGCTCAACCTATTACTTTCTGTAAGCAAAGTTCAACCACAAAAGCTTTTACTGTTTCATAGGATAGTCGAATTATGTCTGTGTATAGGAGACTACTTTACAGCTGCCACATGAAGCAGTGAAAATTTCAGATTTTTACGTATTTTTATAATTACAGAGAAAGATGCATTAAGATCACAGTTTTGGCATTTTGAAACAGACTCACTTTTGAACTGAAGGGATCAAAACTTATTGCTAATGTAACTCCTGTGTTTTAATATTTTATGTTTTACTTTGCTGATTATATGAATGTTCTTCACTTTAAATATAGTTTGTTTTACTTTTTAACTAAGTGTATCACAATCCACTAGTCCTATCGACATATGTAATAACTCATTTCTGCAATAAAAAAATGGTTACATTTGCCTTAGCTTTATACAGTTTATCCCATTAATTCTGCCTCTACAAACCTCTATACTTGTCCTCTCATGCACTTGTTCCTTGAACCTCTTTATATCGCATAGATTATGTAACTAATAGTGTGTTTGGTTTTGCATCAAAATACTATTGTTGTGCTTTACGTGAATAAGGGACAAAGCTTATTCTAATCATTCTATCATTATCTCATTTTGAATTAGATATATTATTGTATATATAATTTTACATTTGAAAGATTCCCAAAATGTTTCAGAAAAATGAAGTGTATTTTATTGCTAAATACAAAATAGATTGTAACAAATTGTGAATAGTAATTATCTGAGCTTTGCTGTAGAAAACTGATTGTTAAAAAAATATCCAGAACATGACAAAAGTATACAACATAATACCAGGACAGATGTGAATAATGAGTAATAACAGAACTGCATGACTTGGACTATCAGAATTTATCATGTTAAAGTGTTTATTTCTGGTTAACCTCTTATTATCTTGTTTGTTTGTTTTAATCGGAAAAAAGGCTAACAGTCTCTAATGTATAATTTTGTGACTAAAGCCTCACTGCTGTTGCACAGTGCTATTCTAAAAGGTATATTTTAAATCAAGAAAAGGTGATAAAAAATACCTAATATTTAACACACAACATGTCAAATAAGCACTATCAATTAATGAAAAGAGCTGCTCATTCTACTACTTCAATGTAGAAATTAAATTTAAACCATGACTAAAAAAGCCAAAGACAGTCCATCAAGAAGATGAACTACATATACAGTAAGGCTATTAAATGCACACCTACTAAACAGAGAGGAAAAGACAGACAAGCATTGGGAAAAGTTGTTTGTTTCAGCTTTTCTCAACTCCTTGCGATACCTAATCAACTATCAAAAGTTCATGTCTCCATCATGGTACTTCAAGATAATTCTTCTAAGTCTAGTGTCCTTTAATTCTCAACCAAGCGGTGGGACAAAGAGAAACAGACATTTCTGAATACTCCTGAGTATATTTCATTTCCTTCACAGAGTGAAATAAATTTTAACCTAAATTACCCCACACTGTGTTGTTGTACACCTAATAAGTAATGTTCAATGAGTGATGAACAAAACCATATCCCAAAATTAGCCAATTATGCTGACAAAGCTATGCACAAGAACTGGAAAGTTACAGTTATGGCTTGAGATATAAGTATTAGAAAAAAGTTCCAGGAAAACGATGGAAAATTTCTAGATTTGTCTAGAACAATTAATGTTAAAAAAAAAAATGTGGCTTTCAACAATAATGGTATGGTGTTAAGATTTAAGAGCACTGTGCCAAGTGGATGACAAAAACACCTACTATAGAAGAAAAAACTATAAACATAGATGGAAAGTAGTTACGGAAATTAATCAAGTGTATAACAAACAACAGCTCATAAAAGTGTAAACTTTAAATACAAAATGCTTAATCAAGTGATATGATAAAGATATATATAACAGAGCAAGTTTTAGAAACTCTAAATTTTAATTAGTTTTAGTAAAATGAGATGAATTTCATTTTTTCACATACATTTTGACTATACCTCAAACTATAAACTAAAATTTTGTAAATGTTTAATGCCATAAATTTTGAAACTATTAGTAGTATACGCTATTATTTTTGTAGAAAAAAAACAAAAGAGAGAATACACTTTGACGTTCATAACAAAATAAACACTATGTTTAAAAATATCTAAAATCTGATGAGCATAAACATTAACAAAAACTTCTACTAGTTAAATAATAATAATAAAGGAGTAAAAAGCATGTCACTATGCTAAACAAAACTTGTCAATAAACTATTAAAATTGAAGAATTAATAAGTAATTTTTGTACAAAATGAAACATTACTTAAGCAAAAGCATCACAGGACCAGAAAGCACTTCATTAAACAGAACATAGATATTAAATTATTAAAACTGTAAAAGTGGTATGTACTTTGTTGTATATCAAATAAAGAGTGAAGTTTAACAAGCATTTTATTTTAATAAACAAAACACTACTTCAGTCAAAAAAACTCGAGTAGTAGACAAAACACTAATTAAATAACAATATTACAGGAATAGTGAGTATTTTGTCAGCGTAAACAAAACATTACTTATTCAAAAACAATGTATGACTAGTAAGGATTTTTATTTTACCAAAGAAAACATTAATTAAGAAAGAACACTGTTCAGCTAGTAAACATTACAGTGTAAAAAAGAAAATGCTATTTAAATAGTAACACTGCAGGACAAGCAAGAATTTTATTGTAATAAACAAAACACTACCTGAGTAACAATGCTGAGAAACTTGCAAGAATTTTATTGTAGTAAACAAAACACTACCTGAGTAACAATGCTGAGAAACTAAGAATTTTATTGTAGTAAACAAAACACTACCTGAGTAACAATGCTGAGAAACTAGCAAGAATTTATTGTAGTAAACAAAATGCTACTTAAGTAATAACACTGGATGACTAGTAAGAATTCTGGAGTCAACATTGATTAAGTAATGACAGTACAGGACTAGTAAGCATTTTACTAGTGCAGACTTTATTGAACTAAAGTTAGACTAGCAAGTATTTCCTTGCACTAAACACCATATTAATTAACAATTAAAAAACAGTAAGCATTTCCATATCTTAAATAATTGTTTTCTACATCAACAATACTGCTGGACTAATAAGCAATAAATGATACATTAATTAACTTAAAAAGTTGACAAGAATATAAAATGACAAATGTTTGTAACAAAACCTAATTAAATTATTAACACTAATAAATTACAGATTAGCATTATGAAACCTAGATTTACATTTAAAGCATAAGTTGTCATATTAATAAAAATATAGAACAAATATCAGAGATGAGAGCACAAGAACATTTAATACACCAGCAGAAACAAATCCTTTAAACTATATGACATAGAGCAAATAAAATAAAAGAATATAAAGTACCACTAAAAACATAGTATAGTATAAATGGTGCAGTACAACACACTGAAGAGAAGAAAAGTATCACAATAACTATTAAAAACGAAGTAAGACTCCAACTTAAAAGACACACACACACAGATATTAAAACAAATATATAACAGTGATACATATGTCTGGGCTATCATGAACAGATAATTATGAAATAAACAACAATGTACAAACTTCAAAATTAGCTAATACTCAAGCACATAAGTAACATTATGATGAAAACATAATTTGATATGCAAAATTGTAGCCCAATGCTACTTTGTATTTCAATTAACAGGATTTCCAAGTTTTAATAACAAAATGTAAAAAAACGTTATTTCAAAGCTTATTTATCTGAAATTAACTGAGGAATTTACATTGCTTCAAGCTGTTATGATTAATGAGTAAACTTTTAATGTAATCCAGCCTCAAATATCAACTATACGAGTTAAATAATATGTTTGAATTATAGTACACAGTCTTATATTTCAATATGGCAGATCAACTAATAGGATTATACACTTTTTAATAGCACATTACTTGAAGTATGATAAGCTATTCAGCTCTAGCTAACTTACATGGGCTGGTATATAAATGTCATATACAGAAGCTGAGTCAACATCGACTGCATGAAATCCTTCAGCTGACCCATAAATCACCTTCAACCGAATACCTTCTTCAATTGACATGTCCACCAGCAGAGGCTTATGTGCCAATTCAGGGAAGGACTTAAAGGCCATAAATTTGTGATAGGGTTTTGGAGCCCAAGCATATATTTCTATACTTTCTTGAAGAGCTATGACAAGGAATTTAATCCTTTCATATTTCACTGAAAAAATATTTGAAACTGCTGTATCAATTTAACAAAGAAAGAACTGAAACTTAAGATATGCTGAGGATAGTTAGATGCATAACATTGAAAGTATATTAAATCTTTACTTAGGAAATATGGAACAAAAATAATCTTCAATGAAGAAAAAGTAAAATCTGTATCAAAGTAAAAGTTAAACAGTAGACACACTACAAAAATGTTTACCTGAAAAAACAATTAGGACAAGTTTTACTTTACAAAAATGCTGTAAATTTATTGTGTAAAGAAAAAAATGACTTCTTCACAGAGAACTTAAGAGCCATTTTGAAATTTGAAAGAAAAATATTTCCATATTTTGGATTTTGTTATCTCAGGCATAAATAGTGTAGACTTCAAGTACATATGAAATTACTGCAAATAAATATTTATTTTCAAGTTAATGTGACAATTATGTACTTCATCTTCTTTCATAGTACTTGTCAAAATATTTCATAGTTATACAAAATGATATGTTTTATCAAGCATACTGAACTGTTTCAGATAATGTAAATATAAACACGATACAAATTGCACTTATTCATCTTATTTATAACACTTACTCCACAGATATTAGTACATTATCAGTACAACTGTTTGCTTCAAAAGACTGAGCTCAAATTTCTTCAATATAGCATCTTATAGAAGTACAAACCATGTTCCATGTTATTTAGAACTGTAGAAAGTATGAATAATATAGACAGCTGTGTACTACAAGATGTAATTTCCAGAAGTGTGATATAATTTGGTATCCAATTCATAGATTATTTTCAAGATAATTAATTCTGCTTTAAAATATTGCACTGCATTATCATAGTTAACACTTTATATGTTTAATAATATAAAGTAATTTCTACAATGCATAACTACAATTAAAACTGACATATACTCATTAGATAGATTAATTGTCACAATGAAGCACCATGATTAAATCTGATATGTTTACTTACATAGATTAATCACTGTAACAATTTATTCTATACAACTTATATCAGGTCTCAATAATGTCACAGTATGGAGGTGTTGGCATGAAATGGAATTTCACTTTATTGTTTTGGGATTAACAGATGGCTCACTGACTTCCTGAGAAATAAAAGTTTAGTGATTTTCTTAAGATAAAAATAATTACCCCATTGACTGGGGCTACCCTAAATGTACACAGAATTTTGCAAGCCATACATTATATATGGAACACTCACATACACTGCCAGAGGCAGACCATATCTTATAAGACAAAGCAGCTATCACTGGGTCAATTATTGTTACCTCTTATTACAAATATTTCACAACAAGACAGAATAAGTTACTAACATTTCACTTTTTCCAGGAATTAATGAGCATAATTTAATTCAAAATAATTATGACTCCAACTCTGTGTACTGAATATATCACATAACTACTTAAAAATGAATAAAAAAAGATTGATACCATACTTGTTGCAAAACCTAACAGTGACAATGCCTACATGGTAAAACATTTGCATAACTCACTACCTTTACAAGGACTGTTTTTCTCACATTTGTTTTTTTAAATCCAATTATTGCCTATTTTATGCTCTTTTTCTGAATACTGACTACATAAATTCTTTCACACACAGAAACATTTTCGTTCCTAATGTTTCATTGATGATTTTTATCAGACCACTGGAATTTAAAAGTGTGGATACATTTTTACCTCTCCTCTAGTAACTTTATTTTCGTAATTCAATATTTTAATTTTATTAAGGGATACACACATACTGATACATGCTATTTCACACTAGTCTTGCATATCTAATTATTACCTATATATGTTTAATAAGTCTGATTACTTTGGAATATTTTAAGCTTATTTTTTTAAATCAAAGGCTCATGTAAATGTCTTAATATGAAGACAGCATTTAAGAAGTAAAGATCATATCATCTAATTAATTTAACTCACCAATTCTAAAATGTACAGCTCCCTGCAAATCTCCTACATTAATCCATCCAGTTCTCTTTTCTAATTGCTGCAAAAAAAAGAACAAATGGAGGTTCATATATCTTGATGTAATCACAAATATATTTTGGAAAAAAAACACAATTAACTACTAAGAACATCACTTTTTGAACACAAAATTAAATCGCATAGTACTGTTTTTATACTGCAAAAATCATGTTAAAACTATTTTCCTAACAACTAATTTGAAAAATTATACCCTTTTCTAAATTCATGTCAGGTTCAGTGAAGAAAAAAACCCCAAAATATTTAATGATCAAAGTTATGAGTTGGAAACAAATTAAAAATATTCACTGTCATACCAAAATGTACAAAAAAGTTATACAATTAGAAGTACCTAGTTTTAGTTTTGTGTTACACTTACCCCATCCATTCGTAAAATCTTATTTTTAAGCCAAGAAAGGTAGTACACCCTCACACGGGACTTCCTTCCTGACACTGTTACTAAAATGTTTTGGCCTTCAGACACTTCCATTTGCTGAAACTTACGCCTTGTTATAAGATTGTAAACCTTTCCTTGTCCACTCCTATCTAACAGCATTAAGCCATGCTCAGTTCCAATCAACAGGTTAACACCTGTATAAATATCTCAATTTTTAATCAGAAAGATCAGGTAATTAGATTTTTTATAATGTATACATAGAATTGGAAGAAAGAAAATTCAACTCCAAAACATATTAAGTTTCTGTATTTATAATAAACATATACTTTTCAATAAACAGGTTTTTATACAAGTAATAGGAGTTCCAATGGGAGCTAACTACTCTACTTTTATAGCAAATTTATATCTTTATTATTATGAGGATAGATTTATTGAAAACTACATAATTCCAAATACTTTAACTTACAGATATATACATGATTTAATTAGTACAAATAATCCTGAAATAAATATTGTTATTAACACTATTTATCCAGTAGAATTAGAAATTGAAAATACTTCAATATCTAATACTGAAATATATTGTTTAGATTTAGAAATTAAAATAGTTGATAAATACATCAATGTAAATATTTTTCACAAAAGAAAATATTTTGCCTTTCCAACTTATGGTTTACCCTATTTTAATAGTAATGTACCATACCCTTCTGCTACAAGCATTATAACTTCTCAATTACTCACATATTGTAAAATTTGTAATAAATTACAACATGTTATCAGTAATGTTGAAATACTTATATAAAAACTAATAGTTACTGGATTTAATAAAGAACCTTTAACTAAAATTATTAAACTATTCTGTAACAAATATAATAATGTATTAAATAAATATAAAGAAACAAATATTAAAGAAAGTTTACTAAACATTTCTAATAACTATTTTTAGATATAAATAAGGTAATTTAACAACTTTGCACTATTTTATGCTGATGTACATCTTACAGCACATAAAGGCTTATTTAGAGCATGACAGTTACAGTAGATTTAATGGGTGGTTGTTGGGAGTTATACTAGTTAATTTAGATAAATGGATGGGACCATTCATACTAGTATAATTCATTTACTGGGCTATCAATAAGTGTTTTTCTATCATAATGGTGGTTAAAATGCTAACTTTAAGAGGTAAGTTTATTTAACTTACCTACCCCCAGTAGTAGTACCTTTATTTCTTATTCTAATCTCTTTTTTCAATTAATTTCTTCTTCTTCTTTATTTTGGAGAGCAGTTACCTTTCCACAACTGTGTTCAAGCAGTGAAGGGTGATGTAATTGTGGGACGTTGTGGGCTTGAGCACGCACATCTCGCTCTCCTAATTTCTATATCTTTAATTGTACTTTCTATTGTTATTCCTTTACTTTATTTTATTTATTTATGTGAGAATGGCAAATGGAGGTTAAGACTGATAGATAGTGTATCTCCACTGCAATGTGGGCCCTACTTCCACAGTCTCCTCCTAAACCTAGGGTACATTTTGTATTCCACATTATAGCTTGTACCCTTGGGATCCTTTAAGTTAGTGCAGCATTTTTTTTTAGTTTTCCTTGTTTTTAGTTATAACAAATTAATAAAATATATATGTAATATGAACGTAACATTATATAAACAATTAATATTATTGATATATGACAAATCCCCACCACAATGTGGGTCCATTTTCCACAGTCACATCCAAAGACCAGGACATATTTTACATTTTCCACATTATAACTTGTGCCCTAGTAACTTTACTTTCATAATGGTGTAGTACATGTTTATTAAAGCTTGTTATATATCATATATTTCTTCAGAAAGCAACAGAAATTTAACAGAAAGTTTTTAACATGGATTTATGGATTATCTCTGTGACAATTTTATTACTTTAACCAAATTTTTTTAATAATAATACTTCTGTTGGGATTATAAGTGAACAGAATCTTTCACAGCATATGTATCACTATAACCACCTCGTGAGAAGAAAGAGTGATACATTTCTATACCAGGATTATTTAACTCAAAATGAATGGGTGACTATTTCTTTCCTGTAAGTGCTTTTAAGACAACATTTTGCATTGCAAAAGAAGCTTGTATTATACAGCAGATAATTTATCAATACCTCATGCTAATTGTAATCTGAAAATGGAATCAAAATTGCTTGTTTCACAACTTCAGACAACATGCCATAGCAGTATTTAATCCCAACCTAATATACATAAATCTGGTTCATTTTTAGCTAAATATTTTCTCATATACATACATACACACACTCTCATAATGCCACTTGCTTCTAATAGCTTACAGCTGTCATCAGAAGATCACATTTCATACTTTCATGTTATCATATGGTCATATTTTACAGGTCACATTATTTGATGGATTTTGCATCCACCATTTTATTAGAAGATTACATTTCCCAGCTGTCATCATTATATGTCCCTATTTTACCTGTGTCACTTTATCACACGTTCATATTTTATATGCTGTCACTTTATCAGATGCTCGTATTTCACATTGTTAAATGTCACTTTATTAGATAATTGTATTTTAAAGGATTTCACTTTAAAATATGGTTATATTTTACACCTGTGACTTTATTAAATGGTCACATTTTACAGGATGTTACCTTATCACAATCTTTCACAGACAGTTACTTAACTGTAAACTTACCCCATAAGGCAGCACATAATATTTCAGAGTTGAACCTCTTTTTGTATTTTCGTATCTCAGGTGTATCAGTTGAAGTTTCATGAGATGTAGGTGTCACATTCACATTAACATGGGACTCTCTTCTGGGTGATGGATTTGGTCCACCACTGCCAGCTCCAAAGCCAAAAGTCAGAAAGGAACGTTGCTTGTGCTGTAACTGAGGTGGGGTTTTACTCACTGCTTGATGATACTACAAACAAAATTCATAATATGCCTCTCAACTATTCCAACAAAATGATTAAAAACAAAAAGTATAGAAAAAACTTGTGCATATTCTCTGCTGCTTAAAACACTGCCACTGGTACAAAAAGTAACATTAATAAGTATAAATGCCATTATTATGTTTTCACTCTCTTTTAGTTTTCATATCCAATTTGATGATTGTGTATATCAATAACAACTTGAAATTACACATGTAAGCATGATTTTAACTGAATATCGAAAGATCTTTATGAGTTTCAATTATAATTATAAAACTATAACCTAAGTAATGCTTATTTTCTCAAAAAACCTTCAAGTAACAGTAAAGTTTTTAATGATACTAGAGATGCTTCTCCATAATTGTTACAAACTCTATTTATTTTTATTTTTTTATAAATCTCCAACAACTATGGAAGTCTAAGTTTAGTTATGTTTTTTCAGATGCTATTTTTTGAGAAAGTCAAATAAACTGTATAAAAATTATGAAACCTAAACAATTTTTTCTAAAGCATATGTTTAAAACACAGAAAAAGAATATGTTATTAAGAGCATTTCCTCAGCTACACCAATTAGTCATTATTATCCCTACTCTTTAAGCAGTGTAGATTCACTCAAAATCTTCTGTAAATGAAATGCCATATACCCCAAAGTTTATCATTGGAAATATAAAACTACTTTACACATAGTAATAATAACAGAAACTATACTGTAAACTTTAGAAAACAACCAAAATTACTATAGCATGAAGATATTAATAGGATGAATACTCAAATCTTTTATATAATAAAGCCAAAAACTAATAAATCTAAACTTCTTTGCATTTCAGCTAAGCATGAAATAAATATTTAAAATATCATGATTATTTGCATAAATGCATGGAAATCCTTACAACTTTAATTCTTCCTAATCTTTATATGATTTTTAATCACATTACACATTATACAAAAGTTTACCTCCTCAGAAAAACTTTGATCAAGTTGCCTCTGTTGTCCAGCAAATAGCTGAACTTGAGAAACACTGTTTTGTGGAAGCAAGTCTGGAAGTACACCACTGGATCGGCCCCCAATGTTACCAGGAGAACTCTGAGACGACTCCATTCTTTGCATGTAGGGTCGACCAAGTCCTTCACCTGGGAAAGGAGTTCCTCGTTCAATTCGATCTCTCTCTCTCTCACCCTGAAATTTAGAAAATAGATTGAAAATAATTTAATCCCACAAGATAGTAGTTTAGAAACCATTTAAATAATTTTCAGCTTCATAACACAATCATTTTACCAAGTAATTTTATTTACCTGATACAATTACATCAAAGATTAAACCTTTGCAAATTTTACAAGCAAGCACAATAAAAATTGAGAAGACCAGTTTTTGAGAGCAACAGGTTTAGTGGGTCAAGTCAATAATTTATTGTTTGTAAGTTTGGTAGGAAGTGCTCATATGTTCTCTCCAAAGAAAGTTAGAACAAAACAAAACAAAGAATTGTAACACAGGACAGAAGAAACATGTTAATAAAGCAAAGAAAATAGAAAAATACCTACTATCAAATAATTAAGACTTCAAAATTTCTAATGCAACTGTTAAATAAAAATAAAAAATAAATAAATAAAATAGTCTGCAGTATATGTTGCTTAAATATTTTACACTTCTTCTTGCTTTGGATTATAGTTTACCAAAGGATTCCGTTGGTAAACTATAACCTAACAAATTTCATAGCATAATTATATGGTTATTGCCAGGAAAAATGATTAGCTTTAGCTGAAGTCCTTTCAGTAAGTATCAGAGATTTAGAACTTCCAATACCAGTATATGATAACATTTTGCTTTTATAGTTTCATTGTTTTTGGCTTTTTACAAGAATGTCTAGAAGTGAAATAATACTTATAAATTACACATATTTATTTGTAATTCTTAAAAACAAATAACAATGAAATTCAAGTTCTTCACATTATCACTTTCTGTATGGACTGATTTCAGGTTTCTATAATTAAGTTTTCAAGATAATTTCTTTCATCTCTGAAGCTTACATAAAAATTAAAATTTCTACTGAAAAAAATTAACTAAGGAACTATTCAAACAGAAATACAAAAATCAGAGAGAAAGGAGAGAGCACTACACAGAGCTAACCCCACTGACCTGCATTTCTTCCTTACAAAACACTAACATTGACTTTAAATCTTTTTCATGCATATCTTCAGTGGGAGTTGATGATGCAGCTGACACATCTGGAGTACAGGTTTTGTATATTGGAGAAGAGTTCTTCTGTTGAAACTCTTCCTCACCTTCATCTGATGCATCAGAATCTTTCTTACAAAATTTCTTTTCAATACTATTATTAGATTTTTCCTTTTCTTCACTGTCATTAGCAATATAGTTTGAGTTTTTACTGGATTCCACTTTACTTTGGTTCTGTAAGTGCAGTAAACACTATGCCTGAAATCTTCATTTCATAAGTTCTTATGAACACGTTTCTTTTGAAATTTCATCTATAAAAATATCCTCATACTTGGCAAATAAGTGCAAAAATTTTACAATCACTTACAATTACAATAAAATAGGTAAAATTACCATGTTTGTAGCACCAAAATACATTTCTCATAATCTTAAGTATAAATGGTTTAATGAATTTAAATAGAAGTTGTATTATAGATGTGAATATATAATTGTAAAAATGATCTAAACTGCTACAAACAAAGCACTCTAATTCTTTTGTAAAGGCATAAAAACACTACTTTTTAATTTCTTATCTCATTCAATACGTTGATTTTTAATTTTGACCAAAGTGGGTAGCTTGCTTTGATCACAAGCTAATATTAATGTCTCTGATACCTTCTCCCTAAAAATAAAAAAATAATATGGAAGTTATGAACATTTTTGGGTTTATGGGTTACAGCTAATAAATAAAAGTTTATACAAAATAATTAAAAATTAGTTCCAAGGTTCCACTGAAAAAACATAATGTTATAGGGAAACTACTTTTAAAAGGTTACTAGACATAAGTTTAGGTGTTACATTTCCATCCTACTTGTGGTATTCACTACATCCAACCTACTCACATTGCAGTCCTCTACCAGGTGACACGTTACCGATTGTATGAAGTTGGAATTTGATGACATTCCTTACGTTAGTATACTGTAACAATATTTAATCATCAAATGTTCCAGTAGCACAGCCTTTATCAGTACTGTCCCTACTTCTATACTAGAAGTTCTACATTGACTGTATGGTGAATAAATGAGATACTGGCCTCCATGTGCTGCTCTATATTAAAGCATGTGACACTATTTATACAAATTTTCACTGGAATTTTGAAATTTATTCTTTACTTTAGGTATCATGATTCACTCTTTTAAGATGCATTTTCAAGTGGTCAACTTAGCTTATCAATTGTCACTCAAAGTCCAAACCCTGGGTGTGTGTATACTTCATTTTTAATATTACTTAAATCATGTAGAAATCATATAAAGGCAAACTTCAGTCTGGCCTTGATGTTTCTCTTAGAGAGCAAAGGTTTCCTCCTTGCACACCTCCCATACAAGTTAAACTTGTGCAGTCTCTTTCTGATTGTAGAGACATACACTTCCACATCAACAGTAGCCAGAGCCTGCTGTAGGTCCCGTGATGACATGTTAGAGTGTTTGGAGATCTCTTTTAGCATCTTGTGGTCTGCTTTCAGGTGAACTTGCTTGGATGACCAGACCTAGGCATGTTGGCAGTTGTTTTGAAAGCCCTCCACTTGTTGACTATTTTCCGGACAGTGGAATGGCTGATTTCAAAATCTTTTGAGATCTTTTTAAATCCCTTACCAGACTCATAAGCTGCTACAATTTTCTTTCTGAAGGCCTCAGACAGCTCTTTTGTTCTCACCATGGTGCTCACTCTCACTTCAACAGTCAGGAGCACACCAAACTAAATGTCTGAGGTTTAAATTGGGCAAGCCTCATTCACAATGCTGATTAACGATTTTCTCATCATGTGCACCTGGTTTGATACACCTGTGTGTGAGTTGAGCCATTTTAAGTGGGAATAAATGTGGGGGTGTCCTAACTTTTTCCTCAGTTAGAATATGCATTTTTGTAGAATTACATTTTACAGAAGATCTTGAAGAGTCTTTTCTTCAGTTTTAATTGTTTAGATATATTACTTTAATCACTCAGTATTGTAACAACTGAGATTAAATATCCATTTGTCCAAAATTGTTACAAACATACACAGACTTTCATAGAGTGTCCTAATTTTTCACATGACTATATATCTGAAATAAATATATTTAGATCTGTCTCTATTTCAATACATCAGGATCATTTAAAACTGGCCTACTACAAAGTTATTGAATGAAAATGCAGAATAATAGGATATGAAAAAAAAACAACTGAAAGAAGATGCATATCTTTAAGTTGTGCAGTTATAGTACTTTTGAGGATGTCAAATTCTTGGGTGCTACATAAGGTCAGAACAGAAATAATGTTGAGGGCTTCTACTGCAGATAAACAATTGTGTTTCTTGGTAACATCACCATGTAAGATTACCTGAAGAAAGCAATTCTTCAAGGGATGGTGAGGAAAAGGCTAGTGGAAGCATGGGCAGATGGAGCTTGTGTGTCTGTGTGTCATGGCTGGTATCAGCCATATGAAAGATTTGGAGCAACTAGCTTTCACAGCAACCACACCAGTGTACATTCATGCCATGTAATTTTGGGGTAATAATAAAATTATTAAACACGTGTAACAAAAGTTATTTCTTGAAAATGTTTTCTTCTGAATGATGTGTGGAGACAAATTTATTACTATCTCTGATAAACATTAACAAATTACACAAGCATTTGTTATTTTCCTTGAATATGAAGATTTCATGTAAGCTTCATATTAATATCTCATAATTAATTTCTCCATCCTTAACAAGACTTTAGTACTTAAAAGGAAAAAAAAACTGAACAGACAAATTTATGACTAGATTTTTTCATACATTTGGCCCAACTGCAATGCAATGATCTATACATATATTCTAACTTTGATGCAATGAATAGACTAACCCGTCTAATTAACAGTGTCCCATCATTACTTTCTTCATCATCAGGGGTTGGTGGCAAAGGTCTATTTGGTGCCTGGCTTGAAGAGGACTCTTAAAATAAACAAAAGTGATTATGTCTATTAAGTACTTAAATAAAAAAGAAATATCAATATAATATGCTTATTAAAAGTATTCATTTTTTAAATGTAATTATGTTTTTGTCATGGTGCTCATTAATTACAAAATGTAAAAAGTCTATAGAAACATTTCTGGAAAAAACCGTAAAATTTAGTGTTTCTTGAAGGACATTTGTTTCATAATACACAAACAAACAGCACTGACTTGACATTTTATCATGCTTAATTCTCACTAAATTTGCCACAGGCATTTTTCTCTGTTTTTTTCATTAGAAAACAAAACTAACTGAGATAAAAAACAATACAATAAATATATTTCTGTTAAACTAAAATCAAAAATTAAATTTAGTTTAAAATGAAAAGGCAAATTCTCACCTTCAGGGACAACAAAAGTTTTTAATGCATCATTGTTGTAACCATCTGGAGGTCTAATTTCAGAGAATAAATAAAACAAAATTATAGAGCAAAGGTATATTATTGCACACAAAATAATGTTTGAGTACTGTTGTAAACGAAATTTATTAATTTGTTTCATAGCATAATGAAAAACTGTTTTAATGTATGAAATTTACAGCAACAAAAAAAACACTGATTTTGCTTATGTCATCATTTCAGCTTCATTAATACAAAACTGAATGGAAAAATATGTCAAATTGCACTATCATCTGCAATACTTTCTTATAATCATATTTTTCAATAACATACAATACTGTGAAAAAGTATAAAGACAAGATAAAATTTGTTTCACTCTAATTCTTCCATGCATTTACAGAATGTAAATTTCAACACTATGGTAATGCCTCACTGATCCCTGTTAATAACTGAATAAACCAGAACAAGAATACTTATCATTCTTTACAATTCCAGTATACTTGAACCAAGAGAATGTTATTAGGGTTCTTTTTTGAATGAACATACTGATCAAAATTAGTGTATGAAATAATTGTTATAGTATACAGAACAAAGCTAGCAAGAAGCTAGCATATGGTATTGGTATATGCTAGGAATCAATTTAATAGCATTCCACAAATAAACCTTCATAAAAACAGTGTTTAATACCATATATTATATTTTGTTGTCATGCCATGGCCAATAAAGCATAGAGAATTTACAGTAGAGCAGAGAGTTTGCATAAAAGCTTTATGTTATGTTATTTGGACTTTTTAACAAATTGCTGCAGATTTGAAATGCATCCCAAACACTGTCAAGCACACCAAAGATCATGAGATCAAGACAGGTAATTTTGAAAATAGGAAAGGAAGAAGCAGAACACCTAAACTCAATGATACTGATAATAAGTATCTTCATTTATGCAGCCTTCAGAACAGGAGAAAGACTGCCACTGATCTCAAGCATGAGATAAATTACCATGTATCAAATGACAGAAAAGTGTCCAGATCTACAGTATCAAGAAGACTAAATAAGAAAGGAATATTTGGTTGTGTACTAGTTAAAAAAACTTTTACTTCAATATTCAAATATTGTCAAGAGACTGAAATTTGCTACAAAAGTACAAAAACAGGGCTGCTGCTGATTGGAAAAGTGTGTTATGGATGAGTGAGTCAAAGTTTGAAATATTTAGTTCAAAGCATAGATTGTACACCTTGCAAAATAAAATTTTAAAGTTACTTACTTCAAAGTACAGTAGGTACCATAAAGCATGGGGAAGGCAATGTGATGGTTTAGAGGTGTTTTTTGCTGAGGAAAAAAAGAAATATTTATAAAATAAATAGAATAATGGACTGTCAGATACTGATCCATCATGGTATATCCAGTGGTTTGTATAGTATTGATAAAGGATTCCACTTCCAAGAAGATAATGACCCCAAGTACTCACCCAACCTATCAAGAAATTACTTAGCTAAGAAAAAAGCTGTTGGAGTCATTCAAATGATGAAATGGTCACCATGGATCCTCAATCTCAACCCAGTTAAGGAAATATGAAATTTGATATATCAAAAACTTAAAAAATTAAAAATTACTTCCTAAGAAACTTTATGGGAGAGCATTAGAGACATCTGGAATAAAATCCCAAAGGACACTTTGATCAAACATGTCTCAAAAATGCCTAAAAGAGTGTCTGCAGTTATTAAAGCAAAAGGGAGATGTACAGATTATTAACTGTTTGCTAAACACAAGCACTTTCACTGAATTTTTGTTATACTAAACATGAAAATAATAAAATTTTGAAGATTCAGCTATGATTTACCTTTATTGTTGTTTGAAAGTAACCTGAATTCTAATTTTTGACTTTGTCCTAACACTTTTTCACAGTACTGTATAATAAACTTAATTTTCCTGTTTCAGTTACAATCAACATTGCTTCAATCTCCACTTAGCAACAGTATTTACAATAATGCTGAATCCTTTGATATTTTTACATAAAACATAAAAATTTCAGAATGTTAAATATTTTCTCTATTACTCATAGTAACATTTGAATTCTTTTCTACATTGCATTTGTTCATTAGAAACAAAAAGTTTCAAGTTCAAATTTGCAACTGTTAAATTTGACTTACATCTTATGTTTTATTCACTTTTTTGCACTTAACAAAACATTTGCAGTAGTCTCTTCAAATTTTTCCCCATCATCATGCAGACACTGGAATTTTGTCAGCTATTCTTGCTCAAAATATCTATACTTTTTTTCTTTTTAGTGTAACCAAGCATTATGGCTCAAGCAAGAGAGTTCTATTATTCTAAGAATTTTACAGAATGTTTCTAAATTCAGTAAAAAAATTAATTTGTCCTCCCTATCAAACAACTTAGCTCAGCTTTGTAGTAATGTATGCTCTTAATAGGTAAACATAAGAAGCACTCCTGCTTTAGGGAAAACCATTAATCTAGTAGCAGAATTCAAAATGGGGTAAGCAGATCCTGCAAGCCTCAGACATATATTTCTTACACTTTAATTCAAAGATAATAACCCCAAATTATGAAAATGGTAAAAAAAATTCTATATTTTAAAAACATATTTGTGTCAATGTCTTTTATATAATTACTCAAAGGTGGTCAACATAACAGGATCTTCACTCATTTCAGCTCATATATTTTCCTAGCTTTACATACCACAAAGTACATGATATTAAAGATTGATAAATAAGGATGCATCCAAGCTAAATTGCCAAGTGGTGAGATCTGTAAGACAGAATGGAACATTTGCACTTGCAACAGCACAGAATGCTGCATCAAAGCAAAATACAGAAAAAATATTTCAAATGTACATAAATCTATACATTGGTGAATAGGACTGAACAACCAATCTGAAGGTAATTTTAGCTTGTATCTTTGGGATGCATTATTAAACTCATTTCTCCATCCTAGTATTAAAATTTGTAAATTTACACATATGAAAAGTGCATTAATATAAACACTGCTAAGCACTACAATTAATAAACAATGAACATATTTTAATCACAAAGGTCTGGGTGGATCTGAAGCTAGAAGTGTCCCATCATTCTGAACCTGTCCATCCTCATCATCATCATCGTCATCAGAATCAGAATAGGTAATACTTGTTGTGGGGCCTTGTTCAGGAGTGATTCCATTTATGCGAGTTGGTTGTTCATTAACAGTGGGCATGACTGGCCCTCTTCCATTTGCTCTTCCCAATCCTCCACTACTGTTACTACCAAGTGCTAATTCATTTAGTTGTGCTGCTAATATCTCAAGATCCTACAAGTAGCCATAAAAACATAAGATTGAGCAAGGTAACACAATACCATTAAGCCCATCAAGGTCATATAACAATGAAAGATTGAACAACATAACACAATAACATTTAATCTATCAAAATCACCTAACCATTGAACATGTCAATACTACAGCTTCAAAATAATTATAAAAGACATATAACCTTTGCTTTAGGACAAGGCTTAAGCTGTCAACACATTTTACTTGTTAACTTTATTCATATTCATGTTCCAATTACCAAAACTGTAGAAATAAAATACATACTTCCAACAGGAAGCCAAATCAAATCATCAATAACTTTTAAATCTGAATCATACCAAATCTAGCCATTCAAGCAAATTGCTCAGAATTTTGTAATCAGTTATCATGCCATTAGTTTTTCCCTATACAATTACCAGCTAATTGATAATTTTGTTATAATATGCATCCTGAAGTCATCCACAAATATTAATCATTTTATTTTTAAGCCTCAGAATCTGATCAGGATCAGTCACAAATGCCAGACATTGAGTCAAAGGTTCAAGCATTTCTTGTAATTGCATCCAGATTTTTATCCCTCTTGACATTGACAGGAATTTTTTAACAAAACAGGATATTATTTTCTGTGTTTCTGTGTCTTATTTGTAAGACTTTACACTTGTCAATAATAAGAAACAAATTTTAAAATTTCTTGACCAATCACTATGTTTGTCAATGTACTTCTAAATAAAAAACACCATTTTATCCTCAGTACCAACATTCAGTAACAACTTAGTGTTATCATAATAAATACACGCAAACACACCTACACTGCTGGCCAAAATCTCAGGGCCAATTATCATAAGGAAAAAATATGCATTTTGCATTGTTAGACTCAACCACTTATTTGAGTAGAGCTTCGAAAGATGAAAATAAGGAAAGGAAAAAAAAAAAAAAAAAAACTTTTTTAGCATTTAATAGGGAAAATGTAAACACTATGAAATTAGCCTAAGTACTAGCTGATCAAAAGTTGTGGGTAAGTGACTGTTCTCCAAATTAAAGAAGAAAATTAAATATAAAAAATAATAAGAACAAATTAACAAGCAATTACAACTTAGGGGTAAGTAAGTTAAATAAACTTAACTCCTGATGGTGGTATTCCAATTCCCATTATGGTGGTAAGACACTAATTAGTAGTCCAGTAGGCAAATTATATCAGTATAAAGGGTCCCAATCAGTTACCTAAACTAACTCGGATAACTCCCAAACACTAACCATTAAGTCCACTGTAACTACTGATTTTCAGACTCTAAACTTATGCAATAAGGGGTTCATCTGCATGACATCTGCTTCAGCAATTGTGGTCCAAACCTCTTTTTTCGTTTGAACTCTCATTTACAGCATAAAGCTGGTAAAATTGAAAATGCTGCCAAATTTAAACCATCCATCTACTTGCTTATGCATTTAAACACTATCTTTAGGTAAGTCCACATCAGTTACTCAATCTTCATTGTTACCTATTAACTTACACAAATAATCAAAATGCTCTAACTGCAGCCTTTGAGAAATGTATTTCTTCGCACTATACTACTGAGCAAAAATGTGATCCACATTTTAATCTTTTCATTCATGCTCTAATAACACTATGTAACACAAATTTTTTTCCTGGATAGTATGTGTTATTTCTTAATTGCTTATATTGTAAAAGTACAGCAAATGGCCATTACTCTCTTCAAACTTTGCTTTTGTGACCTGGACAATGAAATTTAGAAATTAACTTATTTTCTATGTAAAAACAGGCAAATTTGCACATTATCATTTACATAAGGTCTGAATAAAACAACATATGAATCAAGATTTACATGTATTTATACTAAAGTTATATAAAGATGAATAAAAATGTTTAGAAGTGAGTAGTTTTTCAAGATTTGTGACTGTAATTTAAATCACTTTCACGTATCAGCCCCCAAATATAGTCTCCCATCATGTTTTTGTTATATGCTCCTTGGTAGCAGCATTCAAAGTCCAGTATATCTTGGTGGAAGTGCTCGCCTTGCTCATCTGAGTATGCTACCATGTTCTCCTTGAATTCATCAAGGATATGGACTTTCAGGGACATCCTGCAGTCCATTTTGCCGTAGTTCTTCACCAAAGCCTCAACCAGTTCTACATAATTTTCGGCCTTGTGATTGCTCAATAAGCCCCAAACCACTGCGACAAAGCTGCCCCAAGCTTTTTTCTTTCCTACTGAGCTTCTTGGGGAATTCTGTGCACTCCAGTATCTTCTTTATTTGTGGTCCAACGAAGACACCATCTTTGACCTTTGTTTCAGACAGCTTAGGGAAGAAGTCTCAAAGGTATATGAAGGCTGCAGACTTCTTATCAAGAGCTGTGACAAATTGTTTCACAAGACTCTATTTTATTTGCAATGGTGAAAACAACACCTTCTGGAGGTCCAATAATGGCTCACACTTGACATTGAGCCTCCCCACAGAGAACTCAGTCCGTTGTTGCCACTGCTTCCTGTTGTAGTGCACTGCAGTGTCCCTGCTGTCCCAAAGTCAAAGATAACATGGAAACTTAGTAAAGTCTCCTTGAAGATCCATCAGGAATGCCACTATTTTGAAGTCTCCAATAACCTCCCAGCCACACTCATCATACTTAAAGGCTTCTAGCAAGGTCTAGATGCTGTTGTATTCCTTTTGGAGGTGAACCAAAAGATATTTAAATTTTAAAAGGTCTAAAATTTGTATAATATAAAATCTTACTATTCAAGCAAGCAAAAATTATCTGTTTTACCTTCTAGGGTTTTTTTGAAGTGCTCCAGGGTTTGTCTTGATCCCAGACAGGCATGCCAAAATATGCCTTGTAGGCTTCACCACTTTAGCAGATACTGTCACAGAGTACTTTTTTGCTCTTGTCTTGATAAATTGGCCACATACATCAAAAAATACATCTGGAGAATGCTTGCAGCTTCTTGATGCCATCTCTGATAAAATCAGATAGGTCTATGTGTTCACTAAGGCAGCTAGAACTAAACTAAAGTGGTGAGTGGTGAGCCCCTGTATATATATATTACTATGGAAAGTTCTAGAAAATTCTCATAAGTTCTTCAACATTCTAGAAAGTTCTTGAACATTCTTGCAAGTTTAAGAAAATTCTCTATCAGCTACTCAGCACTGAATCTACCTGGAATTTTCTGGAAAATGGGTAAATTTGAAATTTTCATTACCCAGGTTGCAAAAGCAAAGTTTGAAAAGAAAAATAGGTCACTTCCATTTACTTTAAGCATAAGCAATTGGGAAATAACACCTTCTGCTCAGGAACAAGAAAAAGTAAAACTTTTTTTACACAGTGTTGTCAAACTTGATTACTTACTTGTACAGTACACCTTGTAAAGGCCTCCTAGACATTTTATGCCAAAATTGTTCAAAAGAATTGTCATAATTCTGACAAAACATGAATGAATGACTGACACTGAAAGTTCATGATGAGGAGAAACCCACTTTACTCATGTTAGTCATGAGAGAACAGTCCAGGATGAACATATTTATGAAGCAAAAGACCATGAGGAGAACTTACTAGTGGTTTCATGAAACACCCCATCTCAATACTGGGTGTAATATGACCCACTTAGTGAGATATGTGAAAAACATAGAGATCACATCAACAGAGTCAATGAATAAACACCTGGAAGCATCTGGAATAATATATCCTGCCAAGAGTAAGAAGTATTATTTGATGTCTTATATAAGTAAGTGTGATCCAAATATGTGACAAAGACCCTTACAAAGAAAATGAGATGGAGTACTTACTAATCAACAGAGAGACAGAGGGGTACAACATGACAACAAGAGGAATACAAACCATGAATAGCAGGAAAATGCCACGTGATAAAGATAATGAGATGTAAAAGTATGTGAAATATTCCACATACTGGCACTGATGAGGTCCTCCAAGAAAGGAAAGAAATGCACAGTCAAAAACATTATAAGGTAATAGATTTGATGAAAAGAAATATGAAAAGATGACAACCATCAGGAAAAAGGGAATAATATGCTAGACATGTCAACCAGTGAATCCAAACTGTAAGGATAACAGGAGAAAGGTCATAGTAAAGATTAGGATTACAAGGAATAAACAAATGGGAATGGGAACTGTGGAAGGTAGTAGTGAGTATGATATATCATTGGAGACCCTGAGCAGATAAAGGAGGCAGTTGGGATCATAGTGGTCATAAAGGTTGGACAAGGAAGGAGAATGGGTGTGAATGCAAAATTACCTTCTTGAGCAGCCCAAGTTTTGGGCATAAAGAATGATCAGAAAAAAAAAGAACACGGGAAGTATGAAACAAAATGCAGTGAAAATTTATTGCAAATACATCAAAAATATGACACTTGCATCCCAACATAAGTGAGAAAAGAGACTTCAAGAAAAGGGAATATAACAAACATGAAGACAAAAGTTTGGATGGAGGACATGTACAACCATATATGATCACATCACATCAGGTAGAGAAACTGGGCAAGAAGGATGGAACATACAGAATGAATTAAACAATATCCAACAGATAAAACTGAAAAGCCCCTGTCAAAAACGACATGATATGAGGAACTGTAGGATGGCAAGGATGATAGCCATGTTAGACAGACCAATGGTAGTATGTGCACCATTTATGATGCTAAACTTTCATGAATGAATCACGATCAGGATGGGAAATTAAGAAAGCCACATGATGCAAAAGTCCAGTCCCTCTGATGAGAAACCAGATAAAAGATGTGCATGAAAACAGAGTATTGGAACGGATAGATGATATGTCTGAATGGAGCCGATGCAGTAGTGTTAGAAATAATGGAAGACACCAAAAGCTAGTGCATTAATGTAAACCACACTTTAGCCACCAACAGAAGGCAACAAGGATAGGTCCAAATCATGGAAAGAACACATGGGAGTAGATGAATAGGAGGAAATGCACACAGGTACCAACCTGTTTAATCCTGAAAGCATCTACTGTCCCTACCAATGCATGAGGAGTAGGAGAACAAAACTGCAAAAGTTGTGTATCAAGATGAATAGCTAAAGCACCAATCTGGGATACCCCACTAAGCATACAATCCCTGAAAAACAAAAGGATCCAAACACCATTCCATGTGTAAAATTTTGTTGGAACAAAATAATTAGCTACAAGATTCAGGGAACCAAAAATATGACATATCAACAAAATGATGTGATGGCTGTTGGCCCAGTACAAGAGATCCAATGTTTGAAAATAGAGGTTTCTCAATCAAGTGCACTCTTGATTGGTAGTGTATGGGATTACCTTAGAATTTTTGTAGTGTATCATCACCAACTGACCTTGAAGAGCCCATAGGAAGCAAAGTTCAACAAAACACAGGAAGTTTCAAGAGACTGATATAAAGAAAGGACTCCAAAGAAGTTCATCTCCCTGAAACCTCCTAAGTATCAAGGCATGTCACCCAACTGGAAGGAGAAGCATCCTTAAAAAGATGACACTACAGATTTAGGAGGAGAAAGAGAAACACTTCCAGTAGTGTGGTCCTAACCCAATCACCAGGCAAATTGGGCTGGAAAAAAAGGGGAAGGGTGAGATGGGCATCTAAGAAATCCCAAACAAAACTCCACTGGTCTATCAAAACCTACTGAAGATCATCCATTTGGGTGTGACCAAGAGAAATGAGGGCTTCTATAGAAGCCCATATCCTGAAAAGAGAGAACCTTTTGTTCAGCAAGAGAAGGAGAGTATGAAATGCTGCATATGAGATGTTCCACAGCTCTCATCTAATCTGGAAAAGGTTAGGCTTCACTGATAAGTGAGATGAAAAAAAAACAACCAATATGAACTAAGTATTGTGTAGGTATTAGAAAAAACTTTTCCACTTTAACAAACCAACCAAACCTTGCAACTACTTGAAGAATAAAGTTAGCATGTAGGGCAGTGTTTTCTGTGAAGAAGCAGGGAGAAGTCAGTAATCCATATAATGATGCAAAAGATGATCTCTGGAATAAAGCAGATGAGCAAAAGCTTGGAGTGTTCTATAAAATAGGAGAACAGTCAATGAGTCAAGGCAAGTCTGAACAGAAGTGCCAGAAACTGAAACACACACCCTTGATAAACAAAATAAAGATACTGCCTGGATGCAGAAGAGATGGGGCTATGCATCCAACACATTGACCTTCATCATCCACAAACCTGGAATGAAAGTCCAATGAAGAACTATGTGTGATTTCATTGTGAATATAGAAATAAACAGGAAGTGGCTCAGAGACAATAAACTGATTAGCAGTCACCAATATCCCATCTTTTCGGGAACACCAAACAGACAAGAATGAAAACATGGATGAGAAGACCCTTCTTTTTTGATGGCACCCTTGTGAAGTAAGTTCTGAACTACCTCTGAAAGATACTGGCAAGAAACAGGATTCTGAAAAGTGAAGGAGATGGAACTGTGAGACAATGAGAAAGATGAATCAAAGTCAAAGACAAGACCTTATGAAATTACTTTTAGAATCTGTGAATCTTCAGCAAAGGACCTCCAAACTTGAGCAAAGAGAAAAAGTCTGGCTCCCACCAGCCTTGACATGAAAACATAATAACCAACACCGGATATCCAGAAAATGATTCCTAACAAGATACTGACAGGAAACTTTCAAAGTCTGAGAAGCCAGAACTAGTAAAGGATTGGGAGGGTGAGAAACAGGGGAGGGAAAATGCTGGTAGGGTAATCAACTGACCAAAGATGACAGACACATATACAGATGGACTGACTAAGCCCTCATCTCCAATGAGCCATGGATAACCCCAAACACCTTTTGATGCACCTTTTTAGGTGTAATGAGCAAATCACACAAGGTGGAAGATAAACAACTCTAGATAAAATGGCATCTATACCTAGAAGATCTCAATAACAGAGCAACCATGTCTGTAATGCAAGGACTAAGAAGGAAAAGAGTGCTTTGGCAGCAAGAAGGATATTCCAAGAAACCCTATAGGAATTAAAGAACAGCCTCAAATAGAAGAAGGACAGATAACAAATGGAGAAGGGTGGTCAGGGCAAAATGAATATGAAAAAAACTATGTTTGGAAAGAATAACCAAAGTTTTGGGGTCCACTCCACACAAACAAATGAGCAATTCCAAATGTTGCAGATTTAGATAAGAAAGGTGGGAAAGATGATAATCAAAAGCATGATCATTCATAGTACTTGGGGGTAGAGGCACAGTTACCCCCAAATGCAGCTGCTCCCAAAAATAACTTAACTTGCATGAACCCTAATATCCAGGAAAAGAAGAAACATTAAATATTGGTTCAAAGGCTTATCTCCTAGAAAAGCAGGAGGGGAACCACAAGAAACAGGAGGTAAGGAGAAACCACTAACCAATTCCACAAAAAAGTGAAGGAGGTTTGAGCAACTTCTCCCAAATGACATGCAAGTGAGAGGCATATTCAGGAAAGGAAAAAGTTGTCCAAAACCTCTTCCATCCTTTACACCAAACACTGATCAGGTATTATAGGATCATCATCAGTGTGTTATGATTGTTGCATAAAATTGGCCAATTTTTGACACACAAGTTGCCATCACTTCATAGACCAGTAATCATGCTCCTGACACCATGGATGTGGTTGATGAAACCACTGCAGCAGCAACAGCAGTTGTAGTTATAACCACTTGAAACTGCAAATACATAACTTATGAAAGTGAAGTAGGAGAGAAAAGAAAAAAAAAATTGTCTTAATTCTACGAGAAGAACAAAAATGGGAAACCACAAGTGTTACTGATATAGAAAAGAAGTCTGAAAAATGAAAAAGTAAAAATTTTTGCATGTGTAATTCAAAACATGTCTACACAAAAAGATTGTCAACTGAGAAGTAGATACCAACTGCAAGATTTGAATGGATGCCAGTTACAATGAGGGTAGTACCATATCCCCAACGGTGGAGGGTTGCTGCTTAATCATTTGCATGTTAGTATGCAGATATTTCACGTTAACAAATATGAGGGTAAGTGAGAGTATCAAAGACAGCAATGAGCAACACCTGTGCTGATAGAGGGCAGTAAAACCTAAGAAAAGCTTTTTTTGAGAAGATATTGCATCTGAATATCTTTTTACCTTCAGCTTGAAATATCATATTTAAATATTGTAAAATTTAAATCCACTAATCTGGCAAATTTTTGAAATATTATGCTGGTTATGGTTTATAATATTGCTAACAGTGAGAATAATACACTGGTGAATCAACATATTTGAAACATTACAAGTTTATGATGTTGCAAAGCCATAATTAGAATAGTATACTGAATTAGTTATATTATTTACTAACCTATATGCTATGTAGTTAGCTTACTGATATCAGAAGTTAAAGATAATCACATTTTCTGAGATTATTGACTTGTTACTCTAGCACAAAAAATGTTATTAAACTTACAATTACAATGCCATTCAAATAATTTTCTTAAAATCTTTTACCACTGGAAAACCATGAATATTTGAGATGTGCAAAGAAATCATATCTTATTATTTTTAACCCTTAATGTACCTACGTCTGGTCTTCGAAGTGGGGCTTTGAACACAGCAGAATTCCGACTTTCTGGAGGTCTTGGAGGCTGGGCTGGATGGTGATTTCTAGGAGGTGTAGCTGGTTTTCGCTCCTTTTCTCTTTTTTCTTCTTCAACTGGAATAGGTGGGAGAGGTTTACTTGGTGGTAGTGGATCTGGTACAACTAAAAACAAGAGTGCTGTTTTAAGTTATGAATAATAAAATAAATATCCCAATATTTTTATTTTTTTCTTGACCTTAAAGTTCATTTCTTAATAAAAGCCTATATTTACAAGCTTAGAAATATCCATTTGCCCTACAATAATAAAGAGAAAATTAAAAAATACCTGAAGCTCTTTACTGCTTGCTATACACACAAACCTCCCTTTTCCTCACTATAAATATAGATTATTTCTGCTTACTTGCTCATCTTCCACTTGGTGTACAGTGAGACTTTTATCTTACTTCTAAACAGAGGCAGATAAACCCAAAGAAATGTTGGGAAATTTCCTCTTGGCTGTGGCAGGACAAAAGTTATCGTAGAATGGTTATGGATTTTCACAATGATTATTTACTAATAACATCCCTGTGAGCCTTGTCACTTAGACGTTCTTTATTTTTAGGCTTATCACATGTCCCAATTTTAGTTGGTGTCCTGACAATTACTTTAAATAATTCACAATGTCTAATTTTGTTTGGTCCGACTCAACAAGACTATAAATTTGCACTATAAACACATCTTTTTTGCCTTATGTTTTCCTTTTAAAATGAAAAGACTGGCTGCATTATATATGTCTGAAAGTTTAACACATAACAAATCTTTATTGTACTTTTACAAAGACCTGTTATGGTTCTGCATGTACTGATTACAAACAAACAATATAGGAATTAAACTTTGGAAGTATACTGTTGTTTCTAAAAGTGCATGGTTAAGTCTACCAAATGTAGGCAAGACAAAGAAAAATAATCCCATGGCTTAGTTATTTATCACTGGTGAATCAAATAACTGCTTCTAAATTTGACCAGTTTGTTTTCAACACAATAAATAGCTTCTGAATTTAACCAGTTTGTTTTCAACACAATAAACAACTTCTGAATTTTACAGATTTGTTTTCAGTCTAATAATAACTTTTATTGTGCTAACTATTTGCCAATCACATTGGTGAAGCAGTTATGAATGCCAATGAAATATACTAGATTGAAGTACACGATCAAATATTAGAGAAGTCATTAGAGTACAAGTTCTCCTTTCGACCCTTATGGTGCACTATGCACTGATCCAATAAAAACATGTCTGTATCCCATGAACTGTCCTAAATGTTTTTACAGGATATCAGAGTGATGCATTATATACAACAAAGCACGTTAAGGTTTGTACCTGACGTAAATTACTTCTCATGTCATCAGTTACACAAATGACTTGTAAAAGAGCCTTTTCAAAAATGAAATACACAGGCTTTTATGTTAATGGCAATAAAATAGAAAATTACAGTAAATCTCAAAAACAACAAAATTATGAATATAGCAGACAATGTAAACTACTAATTTATATTTATATTTAATAGAACAATATTTTTACTTTGGCATTGATAGGCATTCACATCATAACAATTACTCAAATAAACTACTCTTAACTCTATTTTGCAGGTTCATGTATCCTTAATCATATAAAGTTTCTATATTTTTCTTTTCGACAATAACTGATCACTGATGTATTGAAAACACAAAATTAGTATTATTATACATTACAACATTTTTATTATGTATGTTTTTTGGTATGAAAGTAATCATCTGTGTTTGGTAGGATAGACAAAACCTATTTTTAGCAATTCCATTTAAGCAGGAAACTGCTATTTCAAACAATATTTAAAATGCATTTAGAAAAGATTGGTCATTGGATATTCCCAATCTTTTGTACTAACCATTTCTCAGGACAGTTTTCTATTCTCCCCAGGCCTCCATCATAATGCCTGTCTCCCCATCTTGCTACATATTTTTCTGTTTGTTATACCCACAAAATTTCCTTTTGCAAGAATTATACAGCAAAATTTCCTTCTACTTATAATATACTAAAATTACCTGTAATTTTATTTTCAAAGCTTCCTTTGTTTCCAATGCCTAAAGTTCTATTATGTTTGATATGAATATAAAGAACTACTCTGCTTACTGTACAAAGCTTCCTTCTGTTTAATATACACAAAAACATTATATAGCTTTCTTCTGCTTACTATACCCAAAAACATCATAAAACTTCCTTCTGCTTATTATACACAAAGTCCCCTGCTGGCACAGTGGTAAGTCTACAGATTTACAACACTAAAATCAGGGTTTTGGTTCCCCTTGATGGACTCAGCAGATAGCCCGATGTGGCTTTGCTATAAAAACACACATACTATACACTAAAGCATCATAAAGCTTCCTTTTGCTTGCTATACACAAATACATCATAATGTTTCTTTCTGCTTAGTGTAAACGAAAACATCATAAAGCTTCCTTTTGCTAACTATACTCAAATACATCATGTTTCTTTCTGTCTACTATACACAAATACATCTAAAACTTCCTTCAGCTTGAATTATACACCAATACACTATAAAATGTTTTTGCCCTTTTTCTATGAATAAAGCTTCTTTCTATTTACCACAGTTCTGCTTTTTATACATCAAAATTTCTGTGCATTTACTAAACAGCTAAAGCTTCCCTCAGAAATCCATATTTGTGAATTTCATTTAAGACTTTTAAAAACCAACAATCCCTGTGTAATAACCAAATACATTACAATTCTGACAGAGAATCTATTAAAAGTGTACTTGTAGAGTTTGACAAAAATACTATAAATATATGTAAAGTATGTTTTTGTAATGATGTAATGGTTTTATCTCAAGTTTCTCACCAATCAGCCTTTGAGGAGGTACTGGAGGCCTTCCAAGAGGTCCTGGTGTCTCAAGTGGACCCCCCAAAGAAGGTAGAATACTAGAGCCTGATCTTTCACCAGGAGGTAATGTGTGACCTTCCTGAAGTTGCTGAAAGTTCCTTCTCAAGGTTGAATCACGTTGAATAGGGTTAACTGAACTGGAAAAAAGGAGGTACTATTTAATACTTCAAGAAATATTTTGTGCAATTAATTAAAACATTTCATCTTATTCCACTATTTTCCTACATATTACATTTTAAGGTCACACTAGCACAATTTGTTGAAAATAAAAAATAGCCATGGGTGAGCTTGAGCCTCAAATCTCAAATTTCATTGCAAGCACAAACGTAAACACAACAGAAATAGCTGATACACTGTAAATATTCAAGGAAAATTAATACTAAGTCTTATTGATTGATTGATTGATTGATTTAGTGTTTTATGGCACAAAGCAGCGAGGCTATCTGCGCCAGACATTCGATAAAAATGTAAAAAAAAAAAAAAATAAATGTAGTAATAGACATAAATGGAAATGAAGGTAAAACAAAAAAGTATAAAACCAATGTTGACACCTAGTCTACAATGTTAAGATAGAAGGCAGAGTATAAGAAGTTGTAAAATATTTACTCTAGCAAAATGGTAATGATCATAACCCGCCAGGAAGACTAACAGGTAAGTTCAAGAACCACCATCAATCACCTGAAGTTGGCCTTTCCAGTCCTGGTTCCGGTTATGTGTCATAGCAACCAGTATCAAAATGTAAAAGAATAAAAGTTTTAAAAGACACTCTGCAAAATCGTAATAATGAGTAGCCAAATGTCCAGTAAAAAGATAAAAGTCAAGTAAATGGAGTAAAATTTGTAAAAGTAATTGAAGATAAAAGCAAAACGGCAATTAAAACAGAAAATGGCGTAAAAACCAATGTTGACATCCAGTCAACAAAGTTGCAAAGAACTACCTGTAGCAGAATGGTAATGATCATAACCCGCCAGGAAGACTAACAGGTAAGTATAAAAACCACCGTCAGTCACCTGAAGTTGGTCTTTCCAGTCCTGGTTCCGGGTTATGAGTCAATATGGCCAGTACTAAAAGTTAAGTAGTAAAAGTGTGAAATGATATGCAGCAAAAGTATAATAACAACTCGCCAGGACGACTAACGAGTAGTTCAAACGGATAGTTCAAACAGTAGCGTTAGTCACTTGAAGTTGGCCTTTCCAGTCCTGGTGTCGAGTTATTTAATGTTCTAGCCATTGTCCAATGTCAAATTGAAGGAGAGAGATTAAAACTGTAAAAAAGGAACCACAATTAAAAAGGTATAATGAATAAATATGCAACACTTAAATGAGATTAAAAAGATTAATGGCCATTAAAAAATTAAAAACATTATCAAGGTGGACAGAGTCACCATCACCAATAACTCTGTCCAATGTTACAGACTGACCCTGGGAAAAAATATGTTTAAAATATTGCCGTCGTTGAGAATTGTAACGATGGAAAGAAAGTAAAACGTGGCTGATAGTGATTTGAGTGTTACACAAACTACACATTGGTGCATCAGTTCCAGATAAAAGAAAACGATGAATTAAAAAACTGTGACCAATGCGTAGCCTAGTGAGAACAACTTCCTCCTTCCGAACATTACGGAAGCTAGATGACCAAAGTCCAATTTTGGGTTTGATTTGAAAAAGTTTGTTGTCACGTTGCTCACTCCAAGTGGACTGCCAGCTGGCACGGAGCCGAGCCTTGAAGACAACACCATAGTCCATGTACGGAATAGGCATAGGAGAGATGGTGCTGAAGCAGACATATTTAGCTGCCATGTCTGCAAGCTCGTTCCCGCGAATACCAACATCGCCTGGTATCCAGAAAAACTGGATTGAAGTAGCTGCTAATGAGAAATGGGCCAGTCGGTTTTGAATATCAGCAAGAATAGGATGTGAGCTAACGTGTAGCGATTCCAAGGCAAGTATAGAACTAAGCGAATCAGTATAAATAGTGCAGTTGGAGTACTGCTCAGCTGCAATATGATCCAGGGCAAGAGATATGGCATACAGTTCAGCAGTGAACACAGAAGCTGTAGAAGGGATTCTGCGTGCAACTACTGACCCATAGCAAACCATAGCAGAGCCCACTGAATTACCTGATTTGGAACCATCTGTATAAATGGGAACTGAATGATTGTTTGAAAGATATTCATTGAATAAAAGACGGTACTTCCAATCTGGAGTATCTGCCTTTTTTAGATGACTGAAAGAAAGGTCACATTTGGGGCTGTAATAAGCCATGGTGGGATGGGCCAACCTGTGGAATCTGCAATGTTATCCAAGGACAGACCCAATTCATCCAATTGCGCCCGGATGAGAAGGCCAAACGGAGCAATGACAGATCGTCTGTTCTGAAAAAGTACTGCCCACCGAGGAAGGAAAACACATTTCCAGGTGGGATGCTTTGGTAAGGAATGAAGTTTCGAAGTATATTGTAAAGATAGTTAAAAACGGCAAAGGTGTAGAGAAGGTTCATGAGATTCAATGTATATACTTTGAACTGGAGAGGTACGGAAAGCCCCAGTGCAGAGTCGAAGTCCTTGGTGATGAATGGGGTCCAGCATCTTTAAGGCCGAGGGTCTGGCAGAGCCATAGACCATTGATCCATAATCGAGTTTCGATCTAATAAGAGCACAATATACCTTTAACATTGAACAGCGATCTGCCCCCCAACTGGTAGAAGAGAGAACACGGAGGATGTTCAGTGCTCTTGTGCATTTGACCCGAAGTTGCTTTAAGTGTGGTATAAAGGTCAGTTTACAATCAAAGATAAGCCCCAAGAACTTGGTCTCCGGGACCACTGGCAGCAAAACTTCACCGATATGAAGTTCAGGATCAGGGTGAATACCCCCGTCGACGGCAAAAGTGCATGCATACAGTTTTGGAGAGAGAGAAATTAAAGCCGTTCACCAGAGTCCACTTCCGTACACAATTGAGGGCGGTTTGTAGTTGCCGCTCAATATATCTCATGTTTGAAGACTGACATGAGATGTGAAAATCGTCGACATACAGCCCATTCGCAACAGTGAGAGGGAGTTGTTCAGTGATGGCATTTATCTTTATACTGAAGAGTGTAACACTCAATACACAGCCTTGAGGGACTCCAAGTTCCTGTACAAAAGAATGGGAAAGTGTCGAACCCACACGAACTTGGAATCTCCTGTCCATTAAAAAATTTTTAATAAACATGGGTAGATGGCCACGTAAACCATATGTATGGAGGTCTCGCAAAACGCCATACCTCCATGTTGTGTCGTAAGCCTTCTCTATGTCAAAGAATATTGATACAAGATGTTGGCGGTTGAGAAAGGCTTCTCTGATAGATGTTTCAAGACGAATTAGGTGGTCTGTGATGGAGTGCTGTCGACGGAACCCACACTAGGTGGGCAAGAGGAGGTTGTTTGATTCAAGGAACCAAACAAGACGAGCATTAACCATCCTTTCTAATGTCTTACAGAGACAGCTCGTCAAAGAAATTGGACGGTAGTTTGAAGGAATCTTGGGATCTTTCCCTGGCTTAGAGAAAGGTAAAATAATAGCCTGGCACCAGGCATCAGGAAAAACATTCTCCTGCCAGATCTGGTTGAAAACAATCAGAAGGACATCAAGAGAAGCAGGAGATAGATGGTGCAGCATGTCATAATGAATATCATCAGGTCCAACAGACGTACTGGCAGACCGATGAAGGACCATTTTTAGTTCCACCAGGGTAAAGGGACAATTATAGTCATAGAAACAGTTAGTTCGAAAGGAAAAAAGTGATCGCTCTGCCCGAGTCTTGATGGCCAGGAAGGTGGAGGAACAAGCAGAAGTGCTAGATACCCAGCAAAAGCTTTCACCTAGAGTGTTAGCGATGTTCCGAACATCAGTCACCTCCTGACCATCAGAGAGTAAAATCGAGAGGGGGACAGAATTGTAGTGCCCATTAACCTTTCGAATCCTGTCCCATATGATCTTGGAACTGGTGGTAGAAGATATGCTGGTTGTGAACTTAATCCAAGATTCCTTCTGGCTTTGACGTCTTACCCACCTAGCATGTGCACGGGCCCGTTGGAAAGCAACCCGGTTTGAAAGTGTGGGATATCTACGAAAGGTATCCCAGGCCCGCTTTTGAGCCTTCCGTGCTAAGTGGCAACCAGGATTCCATCACAGACAACGATATCATGGAAAACGTGTCAAGGTTTTAGGAATACACTGAGTAGCTGCACGTGTAATACAGTCAGTTACCGCTGCTACACAGTCGTCTATTGATGGCTGATTTATGATGGCAGGATCAAGTTCTGCGAGAGCAGTGAAAGTGGACCAGTCTGCCTGATCCAGCTTCCACCGGGGCACGCGGGTAGGGTGGCATCGACCACGGCCAGTCTCTCTCAAAAGGATCGAAAAATGATCACTGCCTAGTGGATTACTGTCAACCCTCCATGAAAAATGGGAGAATAATGAAGGGGAGCAAACTGAGAGATCAATAGCAGTAAAGGACTAACTAAGTGCATGAAAGTAAGTGGAAGAACCAATATTGAAAACAGAAAGATTGTGATCAGAGAGCATCCGCTCTACAGATCGGCCCCTCCCATCAATAATAGCACTTCCCCAGAGGGAATGATGTCCATTAAAATCCCCTAGGATTAAAAATGGAGATGGCAATTGTTCAAGGAGAGCATCAAGATCTGATTGATCATATGTCTCTCCAGGGGACAGGTACAGAGAACAAACAGTGATGGTATGACCCAAGGAAACACGAATGGCTACAGCCTCCAAGGGTGTGTTGAGTGACAAAGACAGGGTGGGCACGTGTTGATCAACCAACAGAGCCACCCCTCCATGTACTCGACCATCACACAACCTGTCATTTCTGTACAGAGAAAACTGCCGAATGGAGACAGTATCAGCAGTTTTGAGAAATGTTTCTTGTAAAGAAAGACAAACAGGATGGTAGGAAGCAATCAGCGATTTGATATCATCCAGATTAGAACGTAAACCTCGACAGTTCCATTGTATCAAGGTGGCCATTTTTAAGAACAGGTAGGTGAAGTGGCTGGAGAACCCTTCGGTTTACGACCACGTCTTTTTTCTTTACTGTCTTTAGTCGGAGGAGGTTTATCAACCTCCATGGATCCTGCTCTGGGTCGGGTGGGCAGGTTTTTGTTATTGGAAGGGGAATCCAGTGACTGAGGATGCGAACGAATAATTGTTTTGTCTCTTGTGGTGGGAGAAAAAAATGTATCAGAAGAAATGCCTGTATTTGAAACTGAAGGACGTGGATCTTGAGGTTTGTTGGAAGGCATGGGAGGAATAGAGATGGGTGTGGAAATCGATTCATCAACCTTTTTAACCACGGAGGTCAAAAAGCTTTTCATTTGTTTTGAAAACGATTCTCTTGGAGGCACAGAGAGATCTGTCTGCACTCCCACTGTAGTTGTGGAATGAAGTGCAGCAGCATATGTCCGAGATGGAGTTGTGGACAGAAATTTCCGAGCCTCAGGATAACTAATGTTATGTGTCGTTTTCAAACACTGCACCTCTTTTTCCTTCAACCATTTTGGGTAAGAATGAAAGTAAGAGGGGTGAGAACCATTGCAGTTTACGCAATGTGGGTTCATGTCACAGTCATAGGCATCGTGGTCCTTGCCTCCACAAAGAGCACATGTCAGGGAACCATGACAAGATGTCTTTGAGTGGCCGAATCTCTGACATTGGAAACATCAAAGAGGGTTTGGTATGTATGGCCGAACCCTGCAAATGAGATAACCTGCCTTGATGGTGGCAGGTGCACGTGGTGAAGTAAATGTTAAAACGAGGGTATTTGTTGGCAGTGTAACTCCATCTTTGCGAGTGGAGATGCGCCTCACTGCAGAAACTCCTTGAGTGGAGAGACCAGCGAGAATCTCTGACTCAGGAACGTTCTTCAAATCCCTTTCAACAATAACTCCTCGTGAAGAATTCAAGGTAGCATGGGGTGTAACCTCAATAGGTATATCCCCAATTGCCTTTGAATTCAAGAGGAGTTCACTGTGTTGGGATGTGGATGTTTCAACCAATATGTCACCAGATCGAAGTTTCTTTACTGACTTTGGAGAGCCAGCAAGTCCCTCTAGTCCCTTTTGAATAAAAAAAGGGGACATTTGCCCTAAAGGTTTTTCCGAAAGAGAATGTAATATAAGAAAATGAGTTACGTGTGTTACTGATGTTGAAGATTGCTGTTCTGAGTATTCAAGACGTGGTCGCTAACCCATTGACTGTTTTTTTACAATTTTATTTAAATTTTTTAGAGGATCCATAGGAAAAGGAAAAAATTACGGTACCCACTGACCCCACCCACCATGGAGCCCTACAAGGGAACGCACTACAAAGTCATGCAAGGACAATGCAGCAATGCCAGGGTTTCGTGAGCACTATACCCAAACACCAGCATCAGGCACAATGTCCACAACACCCGTTGAGAACTTCCAACACTGGTACTTGGTTGACTCTAGCCCAAGTAGACCAGCCGATTGACCCAAAGGGGGGCCACCCAAAGGCCGGCCGTTTACAGGAATTCAAGGCCAAAGTGGTGTGTTAGGGTTGGACCCCTCAACCATTAGGATCCTCTCCTCCCCTTCACGGGTCGCCACGCACGGCAAACACGTGGGTGGATGTTTAGATCCCAGAGAAGGTAACCAGATAGAACAGAACCTTCCCTGGGAGGTCCCCTCACCACGTACAGGAATCCACACCGAGGGGACTAAGTCTTATTAGTGAAGTCAATTTTAGTAAAATCCTAGTATTAATATTGCAAGATTTTATAATGCACATTACCCAACTTTATTTGTGGTGTATTTGACAAAGCAATACTTCATGTGAACCACATAATCATTGAATAACATAAGCTGCAAAACAGATAATTTTACAAACATTTTGGTAAATCAGTTGTTTAGCCACAAACAATTTTAATGTTCATAGAGCAATTTTAAGGTTTTGTTAAAAGTGGCTTTATGAGGGTTTATTGATGTTGTTAACTACTGCTGCCAATTCAACAGCAGCATGTTTACACAACTTGCTAACACTACTAATGTAGTGAGTAAAAGTCCAAAATAGCATTGCTTTCAGTGTCTGCATGCAGTAAAAATTACTTCTATTGGATATAACCACAGAAAAACAAGATTATACTATAAGTCAATTAAATGTTATATCTTGAGATGTATCATTCTGAAAAATTCAGATTGAAAAGTATATTTGTATCACCTAGGCTCTCCTGTAGGTGGTGTGTCTTCCTCCTCTCCTTCACTACCACTATACCGATATACATCCTGAGGTTCTCCTAGTACAAAATATAGTATAAAATTCTTAGCACTAATAATCATAAAGTTGGGAACAATTTCAAATTCCATGCAAGTTGATTTGCTGATGTTTTCTGATCTTTTGAAAATTTATTTAAAAATCATAACAAAGGCTTATAAAACTGAAAAACTAAATAATCAAAAGATCTGTTATTTAACTAAAAAAATCAATATTATAATTCTTCACGAGCATTAATTTCATAAATATATAATCTATAAAAAAAAGTACAACAAAAGTATTGTTTATGGTTTACCTTACTTATTTTTTTCAGTCAAAAATCTTGTTTGTTATTCTTATATAAAATGTTCTTCCCTCCCAACCTTCAAGAAACTGACAGTTTCATTTTTGATAGTGCAAACATTTGTACACTTCACATTTAGCTTCAAAGATATATGATTAGCTAAAACCAGCTTTATATTAAAACATAATTAGCCTCTCTGTGTTAAGAAGAAACACTCTATCAGTTTTACTGGCATAAAGATGGTTATAATAATTTAATTATACTGATATATTATAAAAGAAACGTACATATCTTGTAAACCTATTAGAATCTTTCAGTTAATATGTACTTTTTTTCAAATTGAACAAATTGAAATGTGACAGGCTGATAAAAATTGTCATAAATATAACTTATAACACTTTGATAAAAGATTTTCATGTAATAAATACTATAAATTAAAACTGAAATACAATAAACAATAAAACCTGTCATGGCAGTTTATACAATCCCAGTTTTATAATTTGAGGTGATACTTCATAACAGAACACTACTTACAGTTATGAAGACATGTATCTTTTACAATGTGAAAGTAACCATTATGAGTAAACAAAGTGTTTTCTAAAAGTTCCCATTTTCATTGTATTGCATCCATTTAATAGTAAATGTAATTGCAAATAAATGTTTACTGTCTTAATGGAAAGTTTGCATTTGAGCAAAATTGTGAACAAATGGCACTTTTTGTAAAGTCACCAGCTGATTGTAAAAATGACTTAAGTCTAAAAGTGTAACAGCACTTTTTTCTTTTACAATAAATCTGAATGATTATAAGCTTTGCAAGTATAAACTCAATGATATCTACCCATATTCTTTCGTTAAAATTTAAGTGAAAGGTTTACTACCAACTGTTAAAAATTTAATGCAAATTTGCCTTTGCACTTACATGCTTTTGTATATGAACCTTTTGCTATTACTGTGAGTTAAAAAACAAATTTTTTAACATTATTTAAAAATAACCTTCCATAAAAAATTATAATTTTGTGTTTTTTAAGATATCAATTTAATTATGGTTCTGTTATTGAATTAAAGAATTAATAAATAAGCAGAATAAATTATTAAGGACTTTCTGTTCAAATTTACTCTTAGACTAATTATATCTCCTCTTCTGCAGTTACTAATTATTGAAATCATAAGATTTACCAGTCATTGCTAGAATTCACCATTATCATCCTTTTAAAAATGCAAGTCCAGACGAACAAAGTAAAACTGTAGTAACATGAAACTTTATCTTTCCTATGTCACATCAGTTTTATTATTTTAAACATTAAAATCTGCATATTAAAATAACAACTGTTTTATTAAAATCTTGTGTTAGTCAAAACATGAATTAGTGATCATTATTTTCTTACAACAGTAAGAAGTATCTTGTAAGCAAGTTTCATGATAGTGAAGGTGCAACCTCGTATTTCCATATTACCTTTCTTGTGTTTCTGGTACCTATCAATGTGGTCTTTTAGCTGGATGCGCACTTGTCTCTCTGTTGGTTGATCCCTGATGAAGGGATGTTTTAATAGTTGGTCTGTGTATGGTCTCTGTTGGTAGTCCTTCACAAGTAATGTCTCAATAAAACTTTGAAATTTCTTTGACCATTTTTTAGACTTCAAGCGTGGAGGTGGGTTACGTGGAATTAAAAATAACGCTCGCATTGGATGCATGTCACACAAGGCTACAACAAGAAAACAATGTATATCAATATATATATTGTACATTTATGAATATTTTGTACATATATATAGACAAACTACTCAAAACATAGGATAAACTATGTATTTTTTGTAAATAAATCTTACTTTAAAATCCATATGTTTTCAATAAAAACACTCCCTTCACACTACAATTTAAATCAAGATTGATTTAAAGATTAAAAAGAGCACAGCTTTTGTGCTTTTATTACTTACGTGGCTGAGCTTCTGCCATTTCAAGAGCAGTGATTCCTAAAGACCAGAGGTCACTCTAAAGTTAAGAAACACATTTCAATTTAATGATAAAAGACTGCAAGATAACTGCTTTTCATTTTTATTTTTGTTTAGCATGAACAAACTTAAACATAATCATTTTCACTTTAAAAAAACTTGTATTCAATACTTGGAGAATGAAAAGAAAGTTAACTTTTGCACTCATGATAGATCTGAAATTTACCATTTTACACAAAAAAAAAACAACTGAAAAGAAAATGACAAACATTTATTAGACATTATTAAGTTTTCCAAAACATTTTTTTCAAATATTAGAAGTTTATTATTGGATTTTATATATTCTCTTTATATTACCATATTACTTTGAATTTAAGATGCACCTTTGTCACATTTCTCCAAACTAACAATTTGGGTGCATCTTAAATTTGAAGCAACATTTTTCACTTTTTGAAAGTCTTGAAAACATCATTTTCCTCGAATAACAAAGATTTTCGAAAAAATCCTGCATTAACAAAACAATTGGATTATATTTTAAAATGGACTTAGTTTAGAGAGAAGAAAAAAAGGTGTACAAAATGTCAAATTTGCAGTTGTCAGCACCTCTAGCAGTGTAGTTGGATATCACCGTCCTGTCTTTGCCTGACTTTCCTGTTGTTCAGACGTTACATTATTGTATTTTTCATTTTTATTACATTTTATAAACATGGAAAAATATTTTACCTATAATGTTGAATTCAAAAGAAAAGTTATTTTGTGCACTGAACAGAATAGGATTGTGCATCCAGTGAAAAGTATTTAGTGAGTAAGGCAAATATATGTTGTTGACACGATATTAAAACCAAGTTGTTTTCTTACAAGAAAAGTACAAAGTCATTTTCTGGTTTAAGAAAAGGAAGACATTGTGAAACTAATGCTGCCACTTTAACATATTTCAGAAAGTTATGAAATAAAGGGCTGCCTATACGTAGCCACAGCTACCTCAGTTTAATTATTTGAATCTAAATCCTAACATTATCTGAGTTTTATGCCCTTCCAAATGAATTCAGTTTGATCCAGATTGGGGAACAATCTGGAAACCCAATCACATGCATGTTCATCCCCATAGACAATTAGTTCTTTCATAAACAGTACTCAAATATATGAAATTTTATATTTACCCTTGATATAATGCATGCATTTGTATATTTGAGTGTTTTGTTATATTGCCTTCATACATGTTATATGTTTTCACAAATTTGTTACGTTATAATGATGCCATTATTGTCAATCAAGCACGTAAGAATACCGACTAAGAATAACTATAAATAGATTTACTCTGTTGTTAGCGTGGTCACAACCATGTGGGATTTCTTATAATAAACACTGGAGGCTTTGGAGTTTGAATTAAAGACTCCTCATATACCTGCTGGTCAAACGAGGTATTGATTTGTTTATCTTTTGGAAACTTTCAAAGATTGTCTTGATTTTGATAACGTAAGAGTCAGGATGTTAAAGATATTTTGTATAGGTCTTAATTCATTGTTTCTATCTTGCCACAATCCCATGTTGAATTGATAAGTCTGTTGAGCTGTAATTTTGTGCTTGTACCAGTAACAATATGGCTTTGTGTACAGTTATCTTTTATGGGCCTGTAATTCAAACATATGTGTGTATTTGCTTGTATAAACTTTGGCAATGTTGCTAAACTTGTTAATTCTTGATTGTTACACTTTCACAGTGTGGATGGTATGAATGTAGTTTGTACATTAAATTCCATTTAAACATCAGTGATCATCATGTGGGTTCATATGGGGCAACACTATAGCGAGAGAAGTCTTAAATGTTAAAAGCAAAAGAATGTGCAGAAAATAGTATTTCTTTCAATAGTTGTGGTTGGTGTGAGAAAATTTATGAAAAGAGAAGTTTTATCATTATGCAAAGGACAGCAATTAGTCAAAAATTGCCATCAGATTTTGAAGATGCAAATGATGGAATGCAAGATCACATTCTTTGGGACAATACTGAATCAAGCAATGAAGATGCTTCAACTTCAGAATATTGTTATATTCAGAAAGAAACACTGGAATAGCATTCTGATTAAGTAAAGAAAGCAGAAGAAACATTACTTTAATGAACATTTTTAAATTCCTGTATATTTCATGTATTTTTTATTATATTTCATTTTGAATACATTACTAACATTTGTGATTCGTTAATAAACTTTTTTACTTCTTTCTAATTATCATCTAAATTTAGTTTTTCCTGAAAATACTTTTTTAAAAATGGGGTATGTCTTAAATGCAAAGTAATATGGTATTTAAAAGTATAACTATTTGCTTCCACTATTTCTTACAGTACTCTACTTAAATAAAACTCACTCGGTTGTCATATGTCGCATCAGGGTTTTCATCACAAGCTATTACCTCTGGTGCCATCCTAAAGGAAAAAAAAGAAAGAAGTATAACCTTGAAAATGATGTACATGGTACATCAAAACTAGCCAGGCAATAAACTGTACATTTCTCTGAACAAAATTTTAATTAATCTGTATATTTTACTGAATTTCTTCTAAATAACGTTATTTGTCTTAATATAATTTGTATTAGCACAAAGTAAGTTATAACATGATTTAAACGTTCTCTATTTCTGTGAGTCAGTGTCTATTTAGAATTAGGAAAATTAAAAACAAAGAGTTATTATTTCAATAAAGCTACATAATTATTTATATCTTTACTTTTAAAAAATAATAAATGTAGTGAAACAATATTCTCATCAAATTTTTCAAAATGTTTAATTACATTAAAATGTACCACTAAAGTTCTTTTAGACATAAGACTCATGATTTTTTAAACTAAGCATAAAGCATACTTTGTTGTTTGAGTTACCAAGTATCAGACAAATAGAGAAAAACATTATTTGGATGAACGATAAAAAAACAAGACTTTATAAACTCCAGCAATTAGCTAATCAATAATATTTTTAATTTTCAAACTTAAAGTTTCAACTGTATTTAAATATGATGGGCTTAATTAGGCATTACTGAATTTCAATAGTTTGTTTAGCCCTATCTCTAATGATCTTCTAAGATCACAGATCAAAGGCCATCTTATTGTGTATGTAGACTCTCACTGAAAATGCTAATGAACTATTATTTTATGAATAAGTTTATTATCGCATTTTAGTATTATACATTATTAGATTTCTTACTTTAAATGTAAGTATTAAAAAACACACCTAAATATCAATTTTTGTGTGTCACATGGTATGTTGAGTGCAGCATTGGCTCATATTAAATGATTGTGATGTCAAAATACAATATCTTTAGTTTCTTTTGAATTAGGAACTCAAATTACAAATGGTGACAAGATAAAATATAAAACAGAACTTCCTATCTTTTTTTATTTGCTGAGATATTGCTATATGTACCAAATCAAACTCGGTGACCCCACCCACATCTTACAATTTTTGAAAAGACACACTTACGTACACTTACTTCTGTCTATGACATATGAATAATCAGTTGAAATCTCAGAATGTCCCCTGGTGGCTTTCTCAGTGTAACTGAATTATTTAGCCACCAAATTCATTCTTTTAAAGCTTTGATTTGAAAAAGTAAAGTGAAACTTTAGTGAGCTCAAATTTTCATACTTTTCGAGACCCAAGTTACTAAGCCTGATGAATTATAGTTCAATTCTATGGTATTTATACAGTAATTTGTGATTTTTGGTTATTTCAAAATGTACATATATATTTAAAAACTTTAAAAAAATTATTTTGTTTCATATACTCTATGTGCAAATTTTCATGAGGCTTAGCAACCTCCAACAAGCAGCAAACTAGTACAAATTTCATAACTAGAAGGTATAATTGTTTGCTATACTTATTTATTTACTCTTCTATGTTTCTAGAAAAATAACTTTAATAACTGATTTGCAAATAGTAATAATGTATGTACCTACACAATGTATTATAACTAAAATTTGATTATATTTTACAAGTCCACTAAAACACAGCCAAGATAGATCACTTTGTAAAAGTCAGTTTTATATTCTTGGATAGAGTAACATGAGAGCACATTAAGCTATGTCACTGCAAATTCAGTAATGTTAGCAAGGCATAGTTAAAAGGTCAATATAATAAAAGTAATAAATATATATACATGTACAATTTTATGACATTTAAGCCATTTAGACTAAAAACTCATGTTCTTGAGTTATAATATGTAGTTATTCTAGAACAAAAAAAATGAATTTATATATTTATTTCCTAATTTTTTATTGAAGTTAAAGTCAGTTAAATTGAACCAAACCATATAAAAATTCAGTAATGAATATATCAGATATTTTTTCTTTAAAAGAAATCTGATAATATTCTGGACATTATAAAAATTTTGCATGTGAAATTTGAAAATGTTCTGATGTATAAAAGTGATTTGAATCTTAAAATCAAAATTACTTTCCATGTTGGATTGTCAACATATTGAAAGAAAAAATTTTATGAAAAAATCTTTAAATTTAATTTTAAAACTTGCTATTTTGTGTACAAATGCCTTGTAAAATTTTGTAAAGATATGCAAACATTATCAATAATTATAGCATAATTACTCTCATGGAAACTTGATAGTCAATAGCTCAGTGCATTTCACCCAGCCTGTAGTGGAAGGGTTAATTGTTGCAGTTTGCAATACTGTTTTTAAATACAAGAATTGTAGTTCAGAACATTACCTTATGTTTTCATCATGAATTTTGCAAAAATGTTGATAATTTGTTTTTAAATTGAAAATATTCCAGTTTGATACAGAGTTACAGAATTATGCAAATACTTGAATATGGATGACCTTTACATCATAATGTCATGCAGGTAACAAATGGCCCATAATATGCCTAAACAACTAATTTCAATAGATTTGCAATATTCTAAATATTCTATACATACTTAACACTAATAAGAAAAACAAAACTTCTGACTTGGCCTGTTTAAAGACAGGAAAGAAAGAATTTCAAATAATAACACTTTTAATGGCTTTTTGTCTATTTTTTCTGTTTAAGTCCATAAAGCTGTATCATATAACTGAATAAATAAATATGGCAAAAGTGATTTAAATACAGAAAACATCAGTCCAAAAAGTAAGAACATAAAATACATATATTTTTAGAATAACATTCTTCTTAAGAAAATCAAAAGTATACAGTTTTTTAGAAAAACCTGTAACTTTTATAAAAGGAATTTTGTTTTATTTTGATTTTTCTCAGAGTACAGTAAGAGTTTTTACAGTAATACATCAGTGAAATAAACATGAATCAAACCACTATAAAAAATCGTTTTTTTTACTTTCATCAATCCAAACATATTTTTTAAATTAAGTTTGTCAAAAAAATTGCTATGATTTGGTTTTTGTATCTATCATAATATAATATGGCGATCATACTCTTGGTACAAAAATGTAGTACAGTTATTATATTCACAGTAGAAATAATCTAATATGGCAATCATGCAGATGAAAACTGATAAATCCTGAGCTCAAACAACAGATTTTGGTTCAACTTTCAATTAGTAGCTTTTGACATCAAATTTCATGGTAAATATTATCCTTTCATAGTTTCCTATTTGAATTTAAGATTGTAAACTATGGAACTATGGACTACTAGCAAAACTTGCAATGACTTTTACAGCATTGATGTTTAAGTGTCTTCAATATCAAGTAAGTGTGATCAATGTCAGTAAGTCACAAAATTATTTATGCAATTTTTATATGAACTTTAAATTTTAAAATAAGTGTAAAAATAATTATCATGGATTTTAGTTGCTTAAACTATGATCTAATGCTGACATTGGTATTTCTTATAAGTTAGAAATATAAATGTTAACAACCTAAATATGTTATAATATGAAATAATTTATAAGGACTAGTGGTAACATCACTCATCCTAAAATGTCAGATTTGGCGCGATAGCATCCAATATGATCATACTTTGAATCTTAGAAATGCCACATCTGGCTTTACATGATCAAATACAATAATATTATGCACTGCAAGAATGCTATATCTGGCTTAACAGAATTTAACATGGTTATACCATCCACCATATAAATGCCAGATCCAGCCTGACAGGATCCAATATGATCACATTTTACATCACAAAAATGCCAGAGCTGGTTTGACAAAAAAACAATAAAACCATATTATGCATCAGAGGAATGTCAAATGTAGCAACTGTTTAGCCTTGAAATAAGATAAATGTTTCACTGTTTCAGTGAAACCCTTTAAACTAATATCCTCAATTAGGAACACTTTTAATTTATGCATTAAAACTAATTACCAATATGGTGTCCCAATAAAAGTGTTTCTTCTTCCTATTGTTCTATCTAGTTGAGCACTCACTCCAAAATCAACTGAAAGAAAATACAAGTATTTTTGATATTTTTATACTGTTAAACAAAACATACTGAAAGAAAGCTAACTTGATAGTTACTGTACATTGAAAACATGTCTTTTATGTGTGTGTCAAATACACAATGCAGCAATTTATTCTCATTCTACATGACATTTACAAACCAAAGATTAAATACACCACCATACATTAAAGTTAAATGCTTTCATATTACATTTTAGGATAATAATAAAACCTCTAAAAGCCATAATATGCAAGCTAATTCCACACACTATTCTTTTTGTAAACACTCACCTAGTTTTACTTCTGCATTATCAGTGAGAAGCACATTTTGACCTTTTATGTCTCTATGAATAATTTTGTTTGCATGAAGATGACTTAAACCCTAAAATATAAAATAATGTTTTGGTTAGTGTTGCATAATTACAGTTAATTTAACTGATTTTCACTGAATTAAAAATACGTTTGCATAGCATAACAAACACTAGCCACCTTTAATTTATATTAAGCTTTTATTTTTTTTCAATTAGAAGATATTTTCTTCAGTTTTCAAATATATTGTTTTTTTTTTATATAACAACAGTTGTTAAAGATATTAATAGGATTAAATAATTATGATAAATTTAAAATAGATAACTGAGAAACACTGTACTTTTAAAAAGAAAAATAACATGTACATCTATATTACACAGTTATATTTTAACAACTGACAGCCAAGACATCACATGAATTTATATGACAAACATTTGAACCAACACTTTGATACAAATATGTTATTAAATCACAATCTGAATAATAACTCCTACTAGTTGATTTAAGTGTTCAAATATAAAGAAACTCATGCTTAAAAGTCATATTCATTTGGTTCAATTCAATTTGACTGAAGAGGGTTAAATATATATATTTTAACTTGCACTTCATAGACTCACAGTAACAGTTATTAAACTGCACAGAAAGTGCTTTGTTTGCAGACATTAAAAGTAATGTAACTTTTCAACTGTTTTATTTACAACTATTTTCTAATATTTTCAGAGTCTTTTCTATGAAAAGTAAGCCAATCATATCATTTAAATCCTTATTAAGTACTTACCCGAAGAATCTCCCGACAGATATAAGCTATCCACTCTTCTTTGAGAGACTGTCCTTTTGTTGCTGAAGAAAAAATGTCAACAATGAACAATTAAGCTGTTACAAAAATCTATCAATAAAGCTGGCTGCTTAAGTATGTTACAGTAATTATCAATGATGATCAAGGCCTAAAAGCAAGCCATGTTTAATCACAGATACTTCATTTACATTTTTAAAGTGTTTCTGGAAATATATATAAAAAATTATTTATTCAAAACCTTCTTCTAAAAACAACCAGATCATATAAGACCAAAAAAAGTGTAAACATAATTAAGCAAAGGTTAAAAAAATATGGATATTTAAGCACACATTATGTTGTATAAATGTATGAGTTATTAAATTTTGTAGTGCTTATTGGTGTATAAGGGACATTTTAATACTAGAAATAAAATATCATTGTTAAAACTGTTCTATAATGAAGTGAGGGAAAAATATGTAATTATTTTAACAAGAATTAAAAAAAAATTGTTTTGAATTAAGTTTCTACAGGATCTGTTCAAACATCTGTTTCTAATTAGTTTATGTTTTGTTTTTTTAAACCAAAATTTTAAAACTTTTTTGTTATTTCTTCTTACAGACTTTTAAAATTTTCATTTATATCAAACCTGTTATATTTTATAATTGATTATAATGTTTTTGGTACTTTTTAATCCATGTTTGTAACTTTTAGACTTATTCTAAAAATATCTAAGCTCAATTTCTTCATTCTTTTATGTTTTTAATTTTGAACTTAAATAATTCTTAGCTCTGAAACTGTTTATCATTCATCATTTTTAATCAATGTTAATCACTTCAAATTTATCACTGTAATCATAAACCTGGAGATAAAAAACTAAACACATTTTCCAAACTTCTCTTATGTTTCAACTTTGACCCCAAATGGTTCTTAATTCCATAACTTTCTTCAAATGTATGTAATGCTCTAGAAACATTTGACTTTTATTTTAAATATAAAAACAAGCTCAATCTTACATTTAACAAGATCTGTAACAGAACCTGCTCCACAATATTCCATCACCAACTATTAGAAGAAAATGATTTAGTTAAATAACATTGACTGTAAACAATTACATAAAAATCATAATAATAAAGGTACACATTTTATTTTAATTTTAAAGATTATGTGATGCATAAAATCTATACTCGTAACAGAAATAAGTAGAAAATATATAAAAATATGAAAATGAAACAATAATTCTATAGTAAATAAGCTGTATATATACTTATTCAAAATATATTACTTAATGACTTAACAAAAAATGTTTTGAAACTGCTATATATTCATTAACTCTTGAAACAATTATTTGTCATGTGTGTGTAATTAAAATTTCAATGTGTTTCTCTTACATGAAAACCAAATTCTTCTACATACCCTCTGTGGTTCTTTCTCTTCCTTTAAATATTCAGATGATAATTTCATTATTCACAATCTAAATTTAAATTAATAAACTACAATATCAATCCTTTCATTTATGTTTTATATAGTTCTTTTCAATATTTTTTTTCAGCTAGTAACTTCTGTTATGTAATTCAGTCAATGAAAAGATGACAAAATATATCAAATTGTTTTATTTCTTATTTTGTAAATCCTAATATGTTTTGAGGTCTCATAACCTGAAACCTTTACAAGTATACATGTATGTGTGTGTGTGTGTTTCTACTCACCTCTGTATGTAATATGCATATATCACATGGAAACATTTTTACCAACTTCTGTAAGTGATATATGTTCCTACTCACCTCTACAATTGAAATATAAGACATTTAACTATGAAATTTCAGGTAAAAATGATTCATGGAAGCATTGAAAATATATATTTTACTAAGGGTTTCAAAATGGCTAGGATCAATAATTATTTGTTTAAATGTTAGAAATCATGACTCTTCTCAACAAATAATCAGAAATACAACTTGGTGCTAGCAGATTTTTCTTACATTTGTTTATTAGTTCTTCAGTAACTAAAATCAGTGTGTCTGTTTGTCAACTGTTGAAAAATTAACATCTGAAAAGATGGCAAAATGGAATACCCGTGTTAGATCCAATTACAGTTAAGTAAAAATACCTCAATTTGCTGTGCATATTTAAGAAAAAAATTTGATTTGCATAATAAACATGATCCACTCCATTCACATCAATGGTTAATATGTACATTATATACTACTATGTTGACAGTGATAATAATCATTTATCATATAAAAACTGGACACTAACATTACCTTTTACTACATATCAATTATAATTATACAACAAAAGTAGCTCTTAAATACTATAGGACCAGTAGGAGCATTCATATATACAGATTTTAATCTACTTGAATTACAAAAAAGCAGATGGTAATTTTGGCTTTGAAAAATTATTATCTTTAAAGACATATTTACAACAATAATCTAACATAGGAGTATTAAAACAAGCATAACACAAAAGTACAACAAGAATCAACTAACCCACAGTTTGTCATCTTTTCCTGGTGGACTTTTCTGAATAAAAGCACCATAATATGTTGCTATGTTTCTGTGATGAGAATACTGAAATATGCAAAAAAAATTAGCCTCCAATGATGTATCAAGTTTTTGTAAAATTATATAAATAGGAAGGAAGTTAATGCTGTTTGAATCATATTTTCTCCAGATACATATATAAGTAATTAGGTATACTGAATAACATTATAAAATTTTCTATACAGACCAAGCATCAACAACATCTTAAAATCAAAATACAAAAGTTCACTCTGAAAAACTACTTTGTAATTTATAAATTATTTTTGTTCCAATACTATGTTTTATTCATAAAATATATTTAATGTAATGAATTAATTAATATTAAAACATCAGGATTTTGTTTCTTGGTGACTCATACAGCAGAAGTTCTGGGACTACTTCTACTTTGGTGTCATGTACCACTTTCTGCAGCATTAACAGTTGATGTCATTACTAAAAGAAATAACATTAAAGTTTTTTAAAAATATAATTAAAAATAATATAAATTACACACAATAACTGGACAAGCATAGTTTTGGAAATTGCATTTGCTACATCATTTCCAGTAATTCTAAATATAATATTTATTTTTAAATTAAAAACTAACATATACCCAATTATAAATTGATAGCTGCCAAAAAAAAATTCTTGATATGTCTATCTTTAAAAAACTAGTTCTGTTTAGTCAGACACACACACACACACAAATTATTTTCCTGGCTCAGGTTCAAGAGTCACTATAGTCTAGTGTAAGCTTGGCTATTTATAGGCACTTTCTAACACCATTTCTCTCTTTGCTACAGTATACACATTGAAAGACCACTTAAGCTGGTACAGGAAATGTGCATGGTTAGCTCTGAGTATGCTTCCCCCTCTTATCTTTAATATTTTCCTTCTTTTCAGTCTTGCAGTTAGATGTTTCTTCTTGGAAAGAGAAGGCATACACACTTAACAAGCCATGCTTTCTTACAGTTAATAATTTATCAGAAACAGACTCTGCAACATAACTGCTGGAGCATTTTGTTACTTGTTTATTTAAGTTTTTTCTTAACATCTCTTGAAAAACAGCATACTGATTAAAGAGCTGTAAATTAGGCATGTCAGTTGAGAAATACATATACACAATTAAAGTCATAATTAAATCAGGAAAAACAATAGAAAATTGCTTGTAGAAAGTCTGTGATGACTGAATTAGGAAAACTGGTAGATAATGTGATGAATGAAAATAAAGGTTTACAAAAAACATACCCAGTTACTGCCAACACAATACAGAAAATATAAAGACATTTATTATGTCTTTATTATGCAGATCTTAAGTGAAATTATTAGAAATACAAGAAGGTAATTATAGTCTCAATTATACCCATACAGTTTATGAAATATGTGAAAACATTTAAATTAACAGCTAAATTGGACTATTTAAATGACAATATAGTATGCACATAGTCAATGTTACAAATAAACCAAAAAGTTGGTAAAAAATATTTGTAAATAGTTTACATCACAAGCAAATAAGATAATAAAAAAATTTGTTATATATTAAGTATAATTTTAGGAATAAATATATTTCAGAAATTAAACTGTTGTGGAAACAGTGGTTTTAACTAATGGGAAATATGCTGAAATATGTTTCTCTCAAGTAACGTTGACATTCAGTTCCTCCCTAATTGCACACAGCATATGTACAATGTATGTTGTCTATCATGGGTAGTTTTTTTTATGGTTTCATGTAATTACTTTTACCTTATTTATAGGGTGCATTAAGCTGTATGTCAAATAAGTACCATTTTTCTTAACAGTTACTCCACCTTACTTACAGTGTATTCACTGTGTGGTGTATATTCATCAACTATACCAATACTCTCAGCTCATCTAATTAGATTACTTTCTTACCTTTTTGAGAACATTTATTTCAAGCTTGATTTCCTCCTCTTCATCCTGAAAAGAAAACACAAATTATTCAACATTTAAATTTAATTGAAATGATAAGTATAATTTTATGTAATGAATCTTTAGAGAAAAGTTTAAGGTCATGAAAAGAAGGAAGTATCATCAAATAGAGATCATAACAGTATCTAAAATCACCACCATGGTGTATTGCCTAATACTTAAATACTTCAAACATTGGACGGTTAATCAAAAATGAAATAAACCTACTGTTTAATTTTATCAATAACTGCAACAGATGATAGACTTAAAGATTACCAACTGCATAATTAACTTTTAATTAAGCTATCATCTCAACTAAAAATATGAGCTTCTGATAGAAATAATCTACATAATAAATATTATTCACAATGAATGATTATGTACTTTAATTCCGATGAAAACAATAAAATGTTTCTACTCCCTGTATATGCGATTTCTTTACTGAACACAAATGTTATGCAAAAGAGACCAATAGATCAATTCTTTCTTAATTACTAAAACACTGGTGTAGCAACAAATATGTAATTTCAATAATTATAAAACCATGTGTTTTAGCATTAATTGAAAGAACCTAAAATAACCCATAATAGTCATTATATGTGCATTTTATCACATTAAGTAGTTAAGAGTTCATGAATGATTAATATCTGCATATTTATTTACAACTTTATCAGCTTAATAATTTAAACGTGGATGGCTTACAGTCACTTAAGCTGACATATTAATTCTGCATGCTATTTTATGGAAAAATTAAGCTTTTGATATTAGAAGATCAACAGAAATATACTACTGTTATCAGTATATCAGCATTAAGCGTAAAATAAATATATGCTATTTCAAAAATAGACATGATGCTTGGGAAAACAATAAGTCTTTTTAGTTTATCTATTTTTGATTTTCATTGATCAATCAAAAACATTTATATATAGTTGTTTTAAAAGAAACTCATTCATATAATTAATATCCAAAGAGGTTGTATGTGACAAAAAATACTCAAATTATAAAAAAACAACATCAAAATCAAATAAATAATAACAGTAGTTAAATCACTACAACTACATAGAGAATAAACAGTAGACAACATTACTTCTTATTGTAATTTTATCATTTAAACAGGTGTTTAGAACTCTAATTTCACATACTGAATAGCAACAGACTATTAATTATTTATTGTGTGAGAAATATTTCAACAGCAGAGTGATACTTCTAGCAACTAAATGGATTTCTACCAACTTCAATATACTTAAGAGGAATGGCTCAGAGTTATAAAAAAATAAAGATCATTTGACAAATTACCAGGGTTGCTAACTTTCAGGAATCTTTCAAAAGAAGCTTCTGAAAAATTAAAATATTAGCACATAGTAAAGTGCTGCAAGTGCTGAATGCAGTTGTGTTCTTGGGAGTCTGAGGAAACGGTCCCCAATAATACTTTTTATTCAATGAAGCAAAATGGTGCATTTCCTGGAACTATGTGATACTGAATTTTAACTAGATCCAGCTGATCAATCAAACATAATGCATTATAAAGAGCTGCTAATTTCACCAAAGCATAACCTCAGACGAGGTCCAGATGCATGTTTCACCCTCAGTGTGGTAAGTTCTGATACCTCTGCATTACACAAAATGTTTTGAAATGATCCCACATAGTTTCATATTATCTGACTGTGATTTGATTAAGCCTGACTGTGATTTGGTTAAGCCTAAAAAATTTAAGAACTTCTTTTATATGACCAAATATTTCATTTATTTATTCATCAGCATATCAGGATTATTAACGAATAAGTTATTCATGAAACACTGGAGAACAACACATCAAAAACTTGAACAGCCCTAAATACGAAAATGTTCCTTAATAATCATCAAACTGAAATATTAATGTCTGCTAATATCAACTAACCTCAGCCTTAACAGTTATCAAACTGAAATATTAACATATAATATCAACCAACTTCAGCTATAACAGTTATCTATGTGAGCTATTAACATATTAATATCAGTCAACTTCAGCCTTAATAGTTATTAAACTGAAATATTAATATCTGCTAATATCATCCAACCTCAACCACAATAGTTATCAGAGTGAAATATTAACATCTGCTAATAACAACCAAATTCTGTTTTACTATGTATTAATACAAACTAACCTCAGCTATCCAATTTTTGGGTGCCTTAAAGATAGTTCTACTTATCATCTTCAAACATTTTAAATTAAAGACTAAAAATCAGTAATAAGTATGACTACCTCTAAAATAATTTCAGACTTTGGTAAAAATGATATCAACTAAACACTTGTAATAATATTAGTTATACATTGATTCCCAAGAAACACTTTGTTTTCACCCATTACACACTGAAAAAACTACATACAAAAGCATAATTTTACTGCTACAAGAAAAACTTTGCTTTTGAATTTCGTGCAAAGCTACACAAGGGCTATCTGCACTAGCCATTCCTAATTTAACAGTGTAAGATTAGAGGGAAGGCAGCTAATGATCACCACCCATCACCAATTCTTGGGCTACTCTTTTACCAATGAATAGCATGATTGACCATCACTTTATAACATACCCATAGCTGAAAGGGTGAGCATGTTTGGTGTGACAGGGATTCGAACTCTTGACCCTCTTATTACATGTCAAGTGCCTTAACCACCTAGCCATGCTTGGCCCAGAAGAATAAGACTGCCATACAGAAAAGCTTACTTCAGGATAGTTTTGTATGACTGTTAAATTAAACAACACTGTTGTAAGAAATATCTTCTGTCCTTAAATGCATGTTACAGAATATTTCTTACAATTTGTTTATGAAGGTATTAGTTACCCAAGAATCATATACTGTTGACCCCTCATTAACGCCCTAGATACATTCTTGAGAACTGCAATGTTATTGAAATGATGTGAGTTGGGACCCAATTCCCTTTTGGTATAATGGTATAAGTTGGAATTGTGTTCCAGCAGAATAATTTAACATCCTATATATGATAAAAAGCAAAGTATAATATAATAATAAAAATGAATAAAGAATAGAATAAAATAAAAAATACATACTACAGTGCAATATCTAAAAAAAAAAAAGGAGCTGGCAATGGTTTATTGAGGAGAAAAATAACTGGTTTATTTGCTTTATTTTTCTTCTTCTCAAAAGACTAAATTATTTGTGACTCTCTTGCCTACTCCTTTTCTCTTTATAAAACTCCTAGTAACCTGAAAGAGCTTCCCCATGATGCCTCCTCAAGGAACTGTTCCACATGCAATCAGGGTCATTCTCAGCAAAGACTGCAAGGACCTTCATTAATTTTGCAAAAAGTCTCTGATGTTCTTGTATGTCAACTCAACAACTTGTTAACTACTAACTCTGGTTGCCCATTTCTGTTAATAGTTGTTGATTTAATTACTTTAAATCTTCATTGGACAGACCTTTTTCATGTGACTGAAACAACTCTTCTACCCTTTCGTCTTCCATTTCCTCCAGTCCTACATTCTGGCAAGGTTGGCAATTTCTCCACTAACTGTTGGTATTTCTTCCTTAAAACTCTCGAATTCATAAATGCATTCCAGTCACATCTTCCTCCAAACTCTGTTCATACATCTAGTAAAGTCGATGTTGTCAATTGCCTTAATGATACTATACAAACACTAGAAGTCTCTGATTGTAAAATTCTCATTAATATATGCCCCATTAAATAGCTAATGCAAGTATGATGTAGATGATATGTTTTAAGCATTGCTAAGACCCCCTGATCCATTGACTGAATGGGCAATGTTATTTTCTGAGACAAAAATATAGTTTGGATTGGGATGCAAGTCTCAAAGTCGTCCAAATGAAAATGGTGATCAGGAACATTTTGTAGGAGAAGTAATGCCTTTTTTTAATGCAGCATTTCTCCACTGCCAAGAAAAAAATATGAGATGAACCAATCTTGAATAACATCAGCTGTCACTTAAATTTTGAGACTGGACTGTCAAACAACTGGCAGATGTTTCTAAATGGTACACTAGCACTGTTTTCAACTTAAAGTATCCTGCTACATCATCACCAAGTAACAGTGTAAGCCGACCTTTAGCAGCTTTAAATCCTGAGGATGTCTTTTCCTCACAAGAAATAAACATACAGGACAGTATCCAATTACAAAATAGCTTCATTTCATCTGTGTCGAAATCCAATTCAGAGGAACATCTGCCACTTTCTATAATCTCCTTTAACTTGTTTGGAAATTCCAAAGCAGCTTGTTGATCAGCACAGGTGGCCTTGCATCCTATTTGATGTTTTGTAGATTAGTTCTTCACCTAAAACTGTCAAACCAAACTTTCCTTGCAACAAATGCCCCTACTGTTGAGCTTTCATCTTCTTCTTCACGTAATTCCTTCTATAAAGTTTTTAGCTTTCCCAATTACCAGAGTGTGATTTAGTGGCAGACAATTTTAATTTTGATCTATAATCTTCAATGTTACTAATCTATCCATTTTTCTAAGATACAGTTTCTTACATGACTTAATTTACTTGAAGTTAATAGCATACAAGCATGAGCTAATAATGCCTTTATCTTCTCTGCATTATTGAATTTGGTTCTTACTACTGTTGCAGGAAGACTCGTACAACATTAACAGCATGCCACTCTTCCTCTAAGTGTTTTAAGTTTCAAAGCAGTTTATTCAACATTATTATATTTAGAGATACTTTTTTGTTTTTATTACCTGCCATAATTCATGCAGGGTAAATATAACAAAATACAAGTGAATGCTGTAACTTAAAAAAGCCAACACCAATATGTAAGTAATATTACTGTGAAGCCAACCCTGAATCACCAAGTAAAGCTTACCCATGGAAGGAATTTAAAGAAAGAATTTTCAGTGTGTTTACCTTCTTTTTTACTCATTAATTTTATTTAATATTTTTTCAATGACGAAAAACGAAATGACTTAATTGGGGATGACGTTATATATAGCCAATTAGTTGAACCAGCTCTATAAGTTCTGAGCTTGAATTTTCAATGAAGTAATAAACTACAAGTACCCTGTGTAACAGAGAAGTTTGCTGGTAAACAATTATTTAGTGTTGTTTGTGAAGTTACACTTATCCTCTCAAGTTTAGTGCTATCAACACTCACCCACAGAGCATATTTTTTGTTTGTTTATTTGTTTATGAAAGTTGAGCAAAGCTATATGAGGGCTATATGCGTCAGCCATCTCTAACTTAGCAGCATAAGACTAGAGGAAAAAGAGCTAGTCATCACCACCCACCACCAAGTCTTGGGCTACTCTTTTATCAGTGAATAGTGGGATTAATGGATACATTACAACACCCTGTGATGAGGATTCAAACTCACAACCTTTAAATTGCGAATTGAGCGCCCTAACCACCTGGCCATGCCCGGCCTCCACAGTGCGTGAAATTCGTGCATCTTGGCCCACTCCAATGCATTTGTAAAAAAATCTCACATTTGGATGAAATTGGCAGCTTTCTATAATTCATTATGATTGTTTGACCAGCCGAATTAATCCAGGTCAAATTCCACATCACATTGACCTAGGACACGCAGTAGATTACATCATTTTACTTCATTGAGTAAATCATTTCATAGGGAAGCAAGCCCCTAGATTCTCCTATTAGGCCACTGCCTTCGGCACTCACAGCATATTTTACTGCGAGTTAATGCTTTACTTTTTGAATTCTCACTCAAATTTATAAAACTTGGCAACCTGTAATTGTATTTGTAGAATTGCGGTTAAAGAAATAAAACGCTTTCGTTATCATTAAGTGGTCCAGATTGCGTAGTTTTTCAGGTGACATTACATAAGGATAATAATATTGAATAAAGCCGACATATAGGGACACGCCTAAAACCAGTTTACTTTTTGTACTTGATAAACGTCTTCCGTTTATAGTATAATTCTTATTAAGCAAATAACATAAAGTGTATTTCTTATTGTTTAAAAATTGTTCAAGTTAGAGGTACGTATTCAGATATCCAAATATAATTTCTCCCAATGTATATTTTTGCATAAATGTTTAAATTTAACGTTTTCGTTTAAAGTGAGTGTTAGAGTTTCCCTCCCCTTAATTGCAGGTATATATACGGATTTACATAATGAAGAATAAAATCTGACACCTCTGACGATCAACTCTTTCATTCAATACCTATGCTCATCAAGTAAACTATACACGCAAAACGCACATTCTCGATCGAAACGCTGTTTTAACTAGCCACAGAAAATATGCAACATATTTCCGTATACATATATAGCCTTACGTTGGCGAAGCGTGGTCTGAAGATAGGTTGCATGTGTCCAACTCCAATGTAAAGTGGAGGATGAGGGAGTTTAAGTAGTAAATAATGTCATTATTAATTATAAATAATTTCACATTGACCAGCATACAGGGACACTTCACATTATTTAATTTTGACAGATATGATTAAATGCATCTCGTCGTTTGCAAAAATATTATCACATAACTGAAACATGTACATTCATGTTTAACTACATCTAAAACAGGAAGGGACAGGTACATTTACTGTCTTTCCTCATTGCTAATGGTGAAGGGAAACTGACTACCCATTCCACTCAGGATTTACGCCTATGTTCGAGTGGCATTACGTCTCAATACACCTTTAAGTATTCATTCTGTACTAACCTTATGTGACTTTCCAACAGAAAAAAATGTAATAGTCAATCGACACTTTTTGCGTTACTGACGTGTTTATTTACTTACTAACAAAGAAGCTTATGAAATCTATTAACAATTATGCCACACAAACAACTGATCCACATACCACACTTAGAGGGTACATAACGTCTAACTTCACAAACACTAAACAGTTGCTTGCTTACCTGCAAACCTCTCTTGTACACAGTACTTCCTGTACCTTATTACTTCAATGATAATTCTTCATGCTAAATATTTACAGAGATAATCTCAATCTATCTCAACAACCAAGATATATGATGGTAAGTCTGATATAAACAAGACTAGACTTGGTTTTATTTTCACCTAATAATTTAAAAGAAACCACCCACCGAAAGATTGTAAGACTAATATTAAAAGTGTACAAACAATCTTGACCACCTTATTTTGTACACTTCTAAAAACGATGTTAATTTTGGACTACCCCTGTTTAATTAATTGGGGCAGTAAGTTCATAGCTTGTAACCTTAAAAGGTTAATAATGTAATAATTTAAAATAACCCTCCCTACAAATTAACAGCGTTACTAGAATATCATTACGTAAGTATTCTGTTTCATTTCAACATATCACTTTACCTATAACAGAACAATTATATTGGAAGCGTCAAAAATGTAAAAAGGAATACCGCAAACAATACATACTACAATAAGTTCTTATACGTAGTTCAAAGTTTAGGGCAAACATAGTTGAAAAAAAGGTTGGATGTTCAAAACAATTAAGAGAGTCTCGTATTATACTAAAAATTCTATTACTCAGTTTATTATTATTAAAATGTATTAGCGACTACGATGTTATTTCGTTGGTCTGCAGTTAGCCAATTTGTGTCCTGACCTCTCTTAGTTTAGCTTGTGAAATTAAATTACTGCTGTCTGCTTTCTTAATAAAAACTAAATTTCCGTAGAACAGATCGATACAAATCTCAAAGGTAAAAAACTGACAAAAAAAAAACATTTTTATCCTAAAAGGGGTACAGATAACCTTCACCCACTCTCCTCACAGTGTACGTTTTGTACATTTCTACAAATGGTGCTGATTGTAGAAGAAGACATTCATTAATTTCTTCAGTAAATTATTTTCCCGGTCTTGTATCTGGCAAACTGATTCATTATAGCACCAAAAATCTCACTGTGACGTAAGACTTTAAGACGTAATCCCATTACTATAACCACTGTCTAGTTTTTACTTTTGTTTCAAATACATATGTACTTGTCATCCAATATCAATTATTTCATTTTTATCACTATATATATTTTACTTTAAAAAATAATAGATTGTCTTTATCATAAACCATTATTAATTGAAAATAAATCATTTTTAACCATAGGACTAATGTCCCAATGGATATTGTCCTATTACACTAAACTTTAGGGGATAATGTCTCTTCCACCCCACGAGCAAAGCGACCTACTTTCCAGTGTTTGCAGATCTATTGGTCTATTTAGGACATCGCGATAATCTCCAATCATCGTCAACTTGCTAAATGATCGTTTTTCAACTGTAATTGGCTACAAAGACGTTTAAGAACAGTGCCTGAATCATTTTTTTATTTTGTTTTTCCATAACTCGGTATTAATTTACGAGATTTTCCCCTTTATTTAGAGATTCCTTTAAGGTCATGGGCCATCGGGAAAATTTACCCGACCGTCACCGCTCTCTTGGTGGACGTGGTTATATACCCTGATAATTGATATAAAACAACATATTTACCAAAATCTTACACGTTGCATACTCCGCTGACATGATAAGCTGTTGGTATTCATGGAAGAGCCTTAACGCCAGCAATCGGAAGCAAATAGAGTGTGAGGGCGAGTTGACATTGTTTTCTTTTTACTGGGCGGCCCAGTATGGCCGGGTGGTTAAGGCACTCGACTCGTAATCCGAGGGTCGCGAGTTCGAATCCCCGTCGCACTAAACATGCTTGACCTTTCAGCCATGGGGGCGTTATAATGGTACGGTTAATCCCACTATTCGTTGTAACGGGGATTCGAGCTCGCGACCCTCAGATTACGAGTCGAGTGCCTTAACCACCTAGCCCTGCCTGGCGAAATAACAGGTGAAACAAGTGTAAGTTGCTACGTTTGGGGAAGGAATCTTTTATTGAAAGCTGATGTTACAATTTAGTCATTAGACTGGCGGTAGGTGGTTTCGCTGTGCTATACACCGCTATAAATTACGATGTCTGAAACGTATAAGTAAACGCCGACAAAATATTAAACGGTCTATTAATGTGAATGGTTACAGTTTACACAGGGTAACCTGACTTCCCGATTTTGTTGGAACAGTTCCGGATTTGGGTCCGTTTTTCTAGTGCCCCGATATGCACTTCTCCTTCCAGGGAATCTAAGTGTTCTGGTTTTCATATCTACTAGTAATCTGTAATTGTTGATACTGCTCGTAATAACGTTGCCTTGCCTTTACTTCTACCTATGAAGTTGGCCATAAGTCAGGCTGCAGCAGATGACATAATTTCACTAATGTATACGTCACTAAACACGTAATTGTGTGTTTTCTTATAGCAAAGCCACATCGGGCTATCTGCTCAGCCCACCGAGGGGAATCGAACCACTGATTTTAGCGTTGTAAATCCGGAGACATACCGCTGTTCTAGCGGGGGACTAAGCACGTAATTAATCACTCGCCAAAACACAGATAAACAATTAAACGCAAACTGTAGGTGTTGTTCACATAAATAGTTAGATTTTCAAATCATGAAGTACTTATTTAACAACGTAACTCAAGGATGAACAGGAACGATAACACAGAATTTTACGATAAACTTCTGATAAACAAAAGTTTCTCCCAACAAAGTAACTATAACAGCAATAACCTAACTGAAAATATCCTTTTCATTTGATATTACTTATTATGATAATTGTTTTCATTATTTTTTCTCTAAAAAAACAACACATCCCCAGTTTTAAAATCGAAAGTTTTGGTCACCCTAGGTTTGCGAAGTTTCGATTTTTTTTTTTCAAACAAGCTGATGAGGTGACAAGATCTAAATATACACACCACTATGGTATGTCACATTGACAGTGGTATCTCATGATAACAAAATCATTGAACATATCAGTGTTAAGAACGTATAGAGAAATTAAGTATTTAAAAGAAAAACTGTGATATTTACTTCAGTATACTAAGCCCAAAAATGCATATGTCAAACATGAAAAAAATTGAAAACTGGCAGAAAAAATAACAATAAATACGGAAGAATACAGAAAATGTTACTATATGAAGTGTTTTTATAACACTGTGTAACACAAATTTTGTTCCCGGGTAGTATGTGTTATTTTTTACTTGCTTATGTTGTGAAAGTACAGAAAATGGCCATTATTCCCTTCAAATTTTGCTTTTGTGACCTGGATAATGAAATTTAGAAATTAGCCTATTTTCTATGTAAAAACGGGCAAATTAGCACATTTTCATTTACATAAGGTCTGAATAAAACAACATATGAATCAAGATTTGCATGTATTTATACTAAAGTTATATAAAGATGAACAAAAATGTTTAGAAGTGAGTAGTTTTTCGAGATTTGAGACTGTAATGTAAATCACTTTCACGTATCAGTCCCCAAATATAGTCTCCCATAATGTTTTCGTTATACGCTCTCAAGTCACAAAACCAAAGTTTGAAGAGAAAAATAGGTCTTTTTCATTTACTTTAGGCGTAAGCAATTGGGAAATAACACTTTCTGCCCAGGAACAAGTAAAAATTGTGCTTGTTTGTTTTTGAATTTCGCACAAAGCTACTCAAGGGCTATCTGCGCTATCCGTCCCTAATTTAACAGTGTAAGACTAGAGGGAAGGCAACTAGTCATCACCACCCACCGCCAACTCTTGGGCTACTCTTTTACCAACGAATAGTGGAATTGGCCGAAACATTGTAACGCCACCACGGCTGAAAGGGCGAGCATGTTTGGTGCGACGGGGATTCGAACCCGCGACCATCAGATTACGAATCCAACGCCGTAACCCACCTGGCCATGTCGGGCCAAAAATTTTGTTACCTAGTGTTATAGTGCAATTATATCGACCTGTTTTTAAATGCATTATTTTGCTAAACTTAAAGTAATACCAAAGCGATAAAGTTGCCTAAGAAGTTCATATTTCTGTACAATATCATTCACTATAGTTTTAACTAAAACTACTTTACTCGAACATAACACTAGTACGCACACATTTTAGAACTTTACGTAGCTCGGTTAGGGAGTTCGACTCACAATTTGAGAGTCGCAAGTTCGAATCCCTCTCACACCAAACCTTTGTTAATTCTTACGGCATAAAATATAGTTTTCTTAAAGTATGGATTTCCAGCCATAATAAATGTATCTTCTTTTTAACTGTGAGAAGATTAATCACATCGAAGTAACAACACTTAAGGTTATAAAATCACTCATATGACAGGCAATAAAATAACAATAATCAGGTTTCCTAGGAAACGTTAACCCCAGTTAGTAGACTCTCTCTTATTATGTTTTGTACCCGCTCTGTAACAAGCAAAAACGCACGCTAGTAAAAAAAAAAAAATCGGTCATTTTCATTATACATCCCTACCGTTTGTAAATATAACCATCCTAACGGATACATCAATGTACAGTGTAAGAATATACTTACACCAAACAATATCCGAGCTTTCTGTGATTGCAATAACTATACAGGGAAAATAGTAAGAAAACCTAGAACGAATATCCACATTCGTTTGGAACATTAGACAAACAATGAAAATAAAATAAAAATAAAACAACTGATGAATCACTGACTAGACCAGGGGTGGCCAAACCGCAGCTTGCGAGTCACGTGCGGCTCTTTGACATATAATGTGCATTTGTTTCATCTCCAGCCAGTCTATTATTGTTAGACTTACCAATCCGTTTGTTGTGATATAACCAAATCAAGTCTTATTGTTGAACTTACCAATCAGTTTGTTGTGATATAACAAACTAATAATAAACACACACACACACACACACATGCATTCACATTAATTAATTAATTAATTTATAAACTATTAGCGACAATTTACAAGATTAACTAAGGTTAAGAATTAAAACATCTCATGTACTTTACTTTATATAGTTCCACTTGTTTCTGGAATATGGAAACAACAAATTTAATTTGGTGTTTATTTAGGGTTGTTTATCGTAAACACTGTTCATAGAGTATCTTAAAAATTGGTATTTTGTATACGACATGTTGCCTCTTTTGTAAAATGTTTATCACATAATGAGACCCAGTTTATTTACGGTATTCCTGAATATACAAACTTTAAAAAGAAAAAAAAACAAAATCAACACAACTTTAGCGAACAAATTAAACAGTCTTTGTTTCTCATTTTACATCATAAAGTCCCAGAAGGGTAAAAGCAGTGGCACGAAGATACGAGTTAAAAATACGAGCAAGAACAAAGAAGCCTTTTAACACTGACTTTACTTGTCATAGTCAACGTTTCCTGCTACTGGGCAAAAGACAAAAACAAGATAGGAAACAAGAAACTTCGAACTGGAAGGCTTTGTTTTCCGAGACAAAGACTTTCCATAAAATTACAAACTGGCAAACTGTCTAGGTTGACGTCTACCTTAGAGGTGGTAAACCCTAGGGTTATGTTCGCTACAGATCAAAGACAAGAATACAGAGTCAAACTGCATCCTAAAACAAAGTATTACACAAATAACTGAATTATGAAAAATAATAATTTAAAAACTCCTGTCGATATTATAAGAAGGTAAAGTTCACGGGATAAGAATACCATAATTATATACTAAAATAAAAAAATAATTAAAATACAATTATTTCCAGTGAGAAGCCATGCTTTGTTAAAATTTACTGAGTGTTTGTAAATGTTGGATGTAATAAATTAAAGTGTAAAGAAAATTTAATAAAATAAAAGAACAAATATCATTAAATAAAATATCACTGTAAAGAAAAGTATTTAAGATATCACTGTATATAACCTTGTAATTAGTCAATATGTAAAATATTTCGCTGAAGCACTGTACGTTCCAATATAAAGTGCTCATGCTATAAACGTGTGAAATAACCTAGATGTAGGTTTGGAGTCTAAATTCCATCCGATAAGTTCACCATGCACAACTGATGCATTCATTTCTAAACAATGAGTAAGTTAGCCTTCCTGATGACAACTTACCAAACATATAGACTGATTTTGTTTGTTGAATTTCTCGCATAGTCACTTGATAGTAATCTGTGTTTACTGGCCCTAATTTTTAGATGATAAAACAGAGGAAAGTCAGCTAGTCAACATCACCCATTGCCATCTCACAGGCTACTCTAACCGAATAGTGGGATTTAAACGTTACTTTTATAACACACCAAAGTTCCAAAGTGTGTGGCCCATAGTTGGGCGCACTCCTCTGGCCACGCTCGGCCCTGTATGGACTGAACTTACCTCTGTAACATCCATTATTTTGATTGCTGCTAATTGTCCTGTCTTGGTATGGCGACCCTAAAAATAAAATAATAACAACAATTTACTACAACAACACAATCTACAAAATCAATAAATTGTCATAAAAGTTGTCCATCATAATTGTATTCTAAGACTTATGGATAATGTCTTTAATTTGTCTAAAGCTGTTATTATTTGACTGGTTTATATTTTTAGCCAATAAATGTCTTTCAACTTAAAATATTGATGATAATTTATCATGTAATAAGTTATCAGATTCTTCTCCATATCACTAGCTGAGATATCAGTTCGACGCATGGAGAAGATATGGGTGCTCTCAAAAAAGGAAGGTCCGAACGCCAACTCCACCTATGACACTCCCCAGAGGGCCCTAAGACTACATATCAGTTTGATTAAAGAATTAGTCTAGCGGTTCGCTAACTATAAGTGGACACATATACACACAAGACATCTGTTAAATAATTGTTTAGATGTAACACTGAAATGTTTATTCAATCATGTATATATTTATTGTGATTATTTATAAGAAATTATGATATATAGCACTGTTTTGTGTAAACGCCTTCCATTGATTTTGTCACTTGATGGCCAGGTTTGTTTCAAAGACTGCCAGTTTAGACAATGACGAAAGTTAGTGCTATCCTCTAATTAGCACAGAATGCAGATTTCCTAAGAAACGCCACCCGCCCTTGTCCTTGTTCAGCAAAGATTATTACAAAATTATTACTGACTGCAAGTTATTTTAAAATATCAACTTTCACCCCACTTGTACATGCAGTTCATGGTTTAATTTGGTTTCATACAGAAACTAAAGACTAAGAGGACTTTCTACATCACTAAGCTATGTTTGTTGTTTCTTCTTGTATTTGTATCAAGAGTCGAGGACTGTTCCAGAGATAAAACGTATTTTCTGTGTTCTCCAGACATTATAGTTAGTAACTGCGTTGATTTGACTTTCATTCATTTTCTATGTTCTTATGTATTAACCATCACCAAATTATTCTGTTAAAAATACGTTAGGTTAAACTTTAAACACATAGAGTTATGATTTAGTGCAAGTTCAGAATTGTTTCAAATGTTAGACATCGAATAAAGAGGCGTCGTATTAATGGTACATGGATTAATTAAGATAATCAAATATTGTTGATGTATTGTCTGGTTTTTGTATATAGAGTGTTAATATGGTGGGAAAATAATTCAGACTGTTCAAGTCTGAACTTTCTTGAAATAATTCCACAAACAGATACACCACAAATACTGAAGGTTCAGAGTGTAATATGAAACCTACAATATAGATACCAAAACGTCATCAGCCAAAAATTAGTCAGTGGCTTCCAACAAAATAAAATATTTCATGAACTCGTCTTTAAAAGGAGATGTTTTTCTTTTACTGCATATAACAATATGGATTTTAACAACTGATTTATATTACTTCTTCGGTCTTTACGTTCTATGTACAGAATGATAAAATACAGATTAAAGTGAATTTCAATAAAACCAAATAAAAGCACGTGCAGATCAAGTTTCTAGCATAATATTACATTATATTCTTTCAGTAGCCTACTGACCTATTGGCAAGTGTTTGAGCACAATGAACTTCTCAGTTAACAGCAGTTGATTCTTACTAGTTCGACTTTTTTCAACTACTTTATGTTTCCTAGATGAAATTATTGGCATTATTTCTATGTTCCTGTCCCTTGTACTTAGTAGGACTTCCAATGTATAGGGAGGGATATTTGTCTCTTAGTTACAGTCAAGCAGTGACTGGTTGATAACTTCTACTTCATATAGATGTGACTACAATGCTTTTATTTAGAGTTTATACCAAGGTATTCAAGTCTCAACACTTAATAACCTTTTCTTATTTAGGTGCATCTTCCTCTAAAAAACTACAACGTGTATCTATAATGACTCAACAATTTTACATTATTGCGTGTTCTGTCAAGTACTCAATGACCCGGTACGGCCCTGAAATTTATAAGGAACTTAGAAAAAAGTTAATTGTAAATAAGTTAAAATAGGCAATCCACTCTCATAGTTGGCCTGGCATGGCCAGATGATTAAGACGCTCGACTCGTAATCTGAGGATCGCGGGTTCGAATCCCTGTCACACCAAACATGCTCGCCTTTTCAGCCGTGGTGGCGTTATAACGTGACAGTCAATCCCACTATTCGTTGATAAAAAAGTAGCTCAAGAGTTGGCGGTGAGTGGTGATGACTAGTTGCCTTCCCTCCAGTCTTACGCTGCTAAATTACGGACAGCTAGCATAGATAGTCCTCGTGCGAAATTAAAAAAACAAACCACCACCATAAATGTAGACAATATAACGTAATTCCTAAATAACTTAGGGCCGAATGAGGCACCAATGTACCACGATACTAAAGGCAAACTCGAATATTTAATAAAGCCACACTACAAAACTGGATCAGTTATCACCCTACAGGTGAACACAACAAACAATAACGGGTTATATCAGAAAATATATAAATAACACAACAGACAATGACTATCAAATCAGGCATATATTGATGCTTCAAATAAACGCATACATTCACGAACAAGATAAATTTGCAGAAAAAATTAACTTCACTCATCAATTCTCATAACATGAAGCATCCTAACAACACTGACACACCTAAACACCTGGTAATACACCTAAATAGGACCATTAAAACACAGAAGCAACTGAGCCAACAAAGTTTGGTTGGTTGGTTGGTTTGGTGTTTTATGTCACAAAGCAACTGGGCTATCCGCGTCAAACATTCGGTAAAAAGTTAAAAGTAGTAAAATTTATAAAAGCAAATTAAAGCAAAATTAAACAAATTTTGAAAAACAACATAAATAGCATTAAAACCTATTTTTACATCTAGTCTACAGCAGTAAGTGAAAAACTACAGTAATACAAGTTGTAAAGGACTTTCTGTAGCATAATTGTAATTATCCCAACTCGCCAGGAAGACTAACAGGTAAGTTCAAAAACCACTGTTAGTAACCTGAAGTTGGCCTTTCTAGTCCTGATTCCGAGTTATTTGACGTTATGGCTATCTTCAGAAAGTAAAGTAATAAATGTTTAAAAATATTTGTAGCAAAATTTTAAATAAAACTCGCTAGGATGACTAACGGGTTGTTCAAACAGCAGCATTAATCACCTGAAGTTGGCCTTTCCAGTCCTGGTTTCGAGTTATGAGCCAATAAAGGACTAAACTTCGCCCTAACACATAAAAAATGTCAACCCCAGATCAATGTTCCTCTAATTGTTCCAATCCATGTGCAGAACGAAGTTTTTCATATGCACTAGTATCAAGGCAGTGTGCAAGTGTTCGTTACCAGTTGTTTGTGTTTTTTTTTCAGAAGGGTGGGGGTATTTTTAGGCCATCGACTTTATTGGATCATTAGGCCTCTTTGCAATGCTACCAGTTGGTTACTTAGGCTTTAGACCTATCAATTGCTGGGGTCATTAAGGCCGTCACGTGATGAGACTCCTCACCATTACCGAGGATGTGCGCGGCTGGAATAACTAGGTGCGCAGCACTTGATAGGTTGTTTTGCGGCCGCGCACTTAGATGGTACACTGCCCTAGATACAGCTATATAACTACAGAGGACACAACGTAGAGCCAATATACCACAAAAAGAAAAATAATAATTTAGAATCAATGTAGAGTAAGCAGTACAGAAAGTCAGGAAATATCAAATCTAATACAATGTCACTTTCACAGATAAAACAAAACCGCCGCTATGAACTAAAACAAAACAAAACACAATAGTATTTCTACAAGTAAACAAAGAGAAATACATCATTAGCTCCAAACTCTAGTTGAAAATGGTTACTAAAAGAAGAGTAAATCTAGTCCAACTGCAAACAAAGATTTATCAATTTCCAAAGAACCATGAAAAAACTTAGTACAGAAACAGTTAAACAACTAGGAGCACGGCACATCCAATATATGTAGTTCACCTAAAATTCACAAATAAGGATACCTTCTCCACCTCCAACGTTGACTACAGAGACACGTCATGTTACCCCTTAGCTAGATATATATTAATTACCATTAATCGGTAAACATTTTTCACTTGTTAAAAACTCAGTTCACTTTGATATTCGATCACCAGAGCTTTACTATGGGTACTGAATATCTGCAAAGGTTTCCCTTCTTTTTTTACTCATTTTACATTTGAATATAGCTTATTATCCTCTCACTAATGAAGCATTCCAAATCAACTGTGTGGTAAGAATACTAATTTTGTGTGAAAGAGTTCCTAAGATGTTGTTGGACTTGGACTTTTAGAAGAACAACAAAGTAAGATCGTTCTTCTTTCTTCGATCTATTTTCTTGCTAAACGAAATGACCCCTAATGTGGTTTCTACGGTACTTGAGCACCACAATATGTTTGATTTTGCCTAATCAGAGCATATTAGACTATTAAACCCTGTTGCTTCAGAGCCAGTTACAGCCATATAAAAAAAACTGCTGAATACATTAGATAATCAGATAATCCATATACATTCATATTGTGTGAATTTTATGACAAGTGGCAAATTTGAACAGCTTTAAGCCTGACTTTCTTGACATAAACATAATTCTCTGTAATATCTAATTTGTTGTGCTCTCTCATTATAGTTTCCTCAATACTCTGTGGACCACTTTAATAACTAATTTCCACGATGTATTCTACTTTTCAGCATATTTCTGTTAACTTGTTATTTAATTCTAAACAGCCCTTCTTTAAACTGGTAGTCGCTCTCAACATTCCTCTGTATTTCAGCCATCTCCCATAAACCTCCCCAACACCTCTTTAAATTTATGGCCGCACAGACTGAGTTTCTTAATGAAATTTTCGTGCCACATATTTATGTTTTTATTGTTTAAATTTCATTACAGTCATTTACTTCTTAATTTTCATGCTGTTACATGAACTCCAAAACTTTCTTAATTTCTGTTTTTCTACAACATGGTCCAATTTCAATACATCGATTCCGCTCTTAACATTAAAATGTTATATAATGGACTTCAGTTTCAATTCTTCAGGCAGTGGCAGTTAACTTACAGAGTAAAAGTATATTTTAATGTTTGTTTGTTTGTTTTGGATATTCGCATATGCTTACACCAGATCTAGTACACTAACTGTTCCTGTTTTAATACGTTAGAGGGAAGACTGCTAGCTAGCCAACTCTTGATTTATTTATGTCGAAGAGCAGAATTTAACAGTTGCTCTTGTACGCAACTACGGCCTCAAAGTGAGAAGCACAATATTTAGTAAGAGAACGTGAGCCATTGACTTTTAAGTTAACAGTTCAGCACGTTCTAACATAGGCCACGTCCGGCCCTCTTAAATTGTTAAGAATCACTTATGTTCCATACTAAAATACTTAAGAGCTACATAACTAATTAAATTTGCCTATGAGATCACATTTCGAAAATTTCTACCTTTAGCACTGTGTAATTACTTCCTTTTGCTTGTATCTTCTACAATGAGGCTCTCGATTCTTTTTCATTTTGGAGTATACAAACTTATAAAGTTTTAGTATTTATTTCAGAAATAATGTAACATTTTCAATTACGTTTAATGTCGTTCTTTTATTTGGTAATTATCCTATTAACTAAATCGTAAAACAACACAATATATTTCAAAACCTGAATTAATAAATATTTTGAAAAATACAGATATAGCACACAACTGTGCAGTATTTCATTAAATTCACCATAACAAAAATGGGTCACTGACAGGTAATGCACTTAATAGCACTGCATTCCAAACCCATCTGGGCGCGGTTCGTAAACTGAAATACATATCCCACTAACAGAAATTCACTAACATTACTAAGAGACATTTTAATAAAGCTGGCTCTCATCATTGATATTTATACAGCTGTTTCGAAACATTTCTTGGAACTGCATGATTCACCAAGAATATTCTAAACAATGGCCGCCTACATTTATTCAAGGGTCTTAAATAAAATTTTAAAAAATACTGAAACATTTTTAGTTTTTATAAAAAGATATTCAAAGCATGGATTTTTCGTTAATCATATATTCAGAGATTCTACACGTTACTTTCTTATGTGTTTTTGCTCTGAAAACTGAATACGAGCTTTGCAATTTACTGGATCGATCTGAAACCGACTCGACTGCCAAGTACCGAAGAAGCCCATAGATTTTACTGTTTGCTACATAAATGCGCAGCAAAAGCAGAATCAGTTTGATGAACCTGTTGGTCGACTTTACATACATTATCTATAATATGATCATGAACCTACAACGACGACGTCACAAGAACATAACTCATTTTCTTGTATAGTGCAAAGAATAAAAGAAAACAGAAAAACATATATCGTACAGTAATGTGCAGAAGTGTAAGCGCAAAGTCAGGAATTATATTTCAGGCTACTTTCAAAGAACAGTGGAAGGTAAAACATTAAAATTCTATTAATCTTTATATTCAGTTCAACACAAAATCAGTAAAACTGCTTAAGTTTAGCAAACAGTTAACATTTTGTTTGCCTCCCTTTTGTTTTAATAACTGCTGACAGTCTTTCAGATATCGTTGCAACATATTTAAGCAAAGTACCCTTGGGGTTTTTGCTCTTAACGTCTCTAATACACTCTTATAAAATTTCTTTACAAGTAACGTTTGATTTGTAAAGTTTTTGAAATATCAAATTCGAGATCTGTTCAATTGGGTTCAGATCGAGGCTCTGAGGGGGCCACCACTGCACCATTTGAATGACTCCCTCGGCTTTTTCTTAGCTAAGTAACTTTTGAGTAGGTTAGATGAATGTTTGGGGTCATTATCTTCTTGGTAGTAGAATCCTTTATCAAGAATACGCAAACCACTGGGTATACCATGACGGATCAGTTATGTGATGGTACTTGCGCTGATCCGTTATTCCATCTATTTTGTAAATACCTCCTGTGGACTCAAAAAAAAAGTCACAAACTATCATAATTCCTCCCTATTTTAAATGCTAGGTGTTGTGCATTGAGTTAAGTATTGTTCGCCTTCCTTCTGCCGGTTGTGCAACCTACGCTTTGAACTAAATATTTCAAACTCTGATTCGTCTGTCTGTAGCACACTTTCCCAATCATCAAAAGTCCTGTTTTTGTACTTTTTAGCACATTTCATTCTCTTGACAATATTTATAGATCGAGGTAAAGGTTGTTTTTAACTTTTAAACTACCAAATATTCCATTCTTTTGAATATCCTTGATACTGTAGATGTGGACGCTTTTCTGCCAATTGGTACGTGGTCGTTTACCTCACACTTGAGATCAGTGGCTGTCTTGCTTCTTACCGAAGGCTGTATAAACGAAGATATTTAACATCAGTATCATTTAGTTAAGGTTTTTCTGTCTCTTCCTTTTCTATTTTAAAATTTACCTGTCTTGATCTCATGATCTAAGGTGTACTTGACAATGTTTGGCGAGCATTTCAAATCTGCAGCAATTTGTCAGAGAATCCAACCAGCATCAAGTGAAGATTTTATGCGAACTCTCTGCTCTACTGACAATTATCTAAGTTTTTTGAGCCGTAGCATGTCAACAAAACTTAATACATAGTGTTAAACACTGTTCTTATCAAGATTTGTGGAGTGAAATTATATTGATTCTTTGCTAGCATATATCGGTACCATATGTTAACTTCTTTCTATATAATTAAGAAACTGCACGGGGTACCACGATAGTTATTTCATACCCTAAATTTGCCCTTGGTGCAAGTATTTGTCAATTCTAAAGAATGATAAGTTTTCTCAACCTAGCTCATTCAGTTATAAACAGGGATCAGTGAAGCGTTATCACAGTGTTGAAATTTACATTCAGTAACGTCATACAAGAAGTAGTAACATAAAATTGGAAAGAAAAACAAAATATTCTCTTGTCCTGACACTTTTTCACAGTTCTGTGTATAATAATAACTTCCAATCACAGTAAGTCCTAAACTTAAGAGAAAAACTAAAAATCACCATGACCATCAGTATAACTAATTAAACACAATCTTACGTTTCAAATTATAAAGATTAGAATACATTGTTTCGTTGGATGAGTATTCTGTTATTATTCTAACAAGGTAACTTCACTGTGATAAAGAATCAACCATTTTAAAATATATCATATATACATAACTGATTAACCACTTTGACATACACAGTACCCTGTATTAATAACAAAATTATTTACCGGTATTATTCTGTTTCAATGCACACACTGTACCTCCCATTATCTATCACGTTGATGTAATTTTGCAGGGTTTAAAGTTGTACGGTTACTTGCGATACTTTACTTTGAGCACTAACACCGTAATTAAAACTTGTTAGTTTCCACCAACTGACATGCCGTCTTCACGTTAAGCAAATAACTGTGTTTTATAGGTTTAATCATTAAAATTATTCACCGTTTTCTAACCATAATTCTTTCACTCGTGTATGCATCAATGCTCTATGCATTTCTCTTGTGCAGCTAAATAATCAAGTTCGGTGACTAGCTTTAACGTAAACTAATATCACCGTATAATATATTCACATTACCTTACTGAAAATGTCTGGAATAACACATCACGAAATACTATTACGTTGGGTTTAAAGCAAAATTAAAAATATAAACAGAACCAATAGCTTAAGTTTACGAATGCATACGTGAAAAACATATTATCAATACATAAACAGAATGCTATAGTGAATGACAATGTTTCTGTAGTGTTTTAAGTTATTAATATTATATATTAAATTCACAAATTTCGAGTTCACTTAACTAATCTACGAATACATTTGACAGAGTATCTTTAATGTACTTTGAACTTCCATACTTGCTGGATAGAAGTATTGATTTATGTCATTCAATACTTTTATTACCGTATTTTACGCCTTGTCAGACGCTACATTGTGGAAGACGACCCTAATTTTGGTTTGGCTTGTTTTGAATTTCGCACAAAGCTACACGAGGGCTATCTGCGCTAGCCGTCCCTATTTTAGCAGTGTAAGACCAAAAGGAAGGCAACTAGTCATCACCACCCACCGCTAACTCCTGGGTTACTCTCTTTTTTACCACCGAATAGTGAGATTGATCGTCACATTATAACGCCCCCACGGCTGAAAGAGCGAGCATGTTTGATGCGACGGGGATTCGAACCCGCGACCCTCAGATTACGAGTCGAACGCCACCTGGCCATACCGGGCCCCCTAATTTTGGAAAGACAATTCTAAGTAAAAATATTTTAACTCAGTAACCAACACCTTGATGTAACCTTGACTTTTTTCAACCTACTGAGTAAATACAGTCAAATACACCATATTCTTCACAGTATCTAGACAATATTAGTTTGAATGTTTTATGTTATTGAAAATACTTGTAGTTGGTAAGTAATGAGATTACAATCTCTATGAGAAGCCGTTTTGAGTAGACCCTAAACTAAGCTATTGCCTTAACCCATTACTTTTGTCTGGGAAAACGCATAGGGAGTTTTCAAGGTAATTTAAAGAAAAAGTGCGTCTTACAAAGCGTAAAATACGGTACATTTAGAATTTTATCGCAAAGGTACACGTTTGTTTGTTTGTTGTTGTTGTTTTAATTTCGCGCAAAACTACATGTGGGCTATTTGCTCTAGCCGTCCCTAATTTAGCAGTGTAAGGCTAAAGGGAAGATAGCTAGCAATCATCACCCACCGACAACTTTTGAACTACTCTTCTACCAACGAATAGCGAGAATGACCGTTATACTATAACACTCCCACAGGTGAAAGAACGAGCATATTTGGTGTGACAGGGATTTGAACCAGCAACACTCAGATTGCAAGTTGAGTGCCCTAACCACCTGGGCCTCGCAAAGCTACGTGATAGATTATCTGGACTAACAAGATACAAGGAAAGCAGTTTTTCCAATGATTATATTTTTTTCTGTTTTTTAACTAAAGACCAGCTAGTTCCTATCCCAAAGTTTCACGGACTGCTTTGTAGAATACTAGCTTTTCAAGAACTTTTAAATCACATTGTAAAACAATATACTTGGAACTTTAGTTATATTTTCTTTTCTGCCGTCTTTCGAACCAGCTAAAATCTCCTTGCGGACTAGAGATCAAAAACCACTGATTCGGGACAAGAATCGTGTATCAACAGACTAATATTTCGGGTAGCTAACTAACACACCAAGCCTAATCGGCCAGTGAAAATCTCTATATACTTTAAAATACTGTTAAAAATATTGTATTCCTTTGGTTTGATAAAATCGTTGCTAAACATCAGCTGCACACGCACAATATATTAATGTTTCAATAAAGATCTACTTCACGCATCCTTTTATTAATATCTTTATCTATAATGTTTCTTTATTTTAAACCAAAAATATTGTAACCGAAGGTTTTCTTATTACATCTCTATGAATATTTAATTAAATATTCTGGGGATGTTCGGCTCAGTGGTCATTGTGTCTTTTGTGCACCTGAGGTTTCTTGGTTCGCGCCCTGTTGCTGGAAAAGGTTTGTTTGTTTTGAATTTCGTGCAAAGCTACACGATGGCTATCTGCGCTACCCGTCCCCAATTTGACAGTGTAAGACTAGAGGGATGGCAGCTAGTCATCACCGCCCACCGCCAATTCTTGGGCTACTCTTTTACCAACGAATAGTGGGATTGATCGGAACATTATAACGCCCCCACGGCTGAAAGAGTAAGCATCTGTGGTGTAACAGTTGTCGGAGAAAGCAAAATAGCGCTGCGTACTTTGGGACTGTGTGTTCATAATAAAAATGACGGTCAAGTCCCACTATTCTATTAGAGTAGTCCACCAGCTAGCGGTGGGTGATTCTGACTAACTCTTTAGGGCTTTGTAATTAAACATGTCTACGCTGGTACCCTTTTAGTAGCTTTGAGCGAAATTCAACAAATAACATATTTTACGGCTTACAGTGTAACTTGATAATCTTACCTATTTCCGTCAAACCAGACCAAAGAAAACTACATATATTTTACAGTGGTTTCGGTGTAATGTTATACAATCTCTAAACAAATAATTTACAAATATTCGTGAATTCCATCTTATGAGCTTATTGACCTATCTTTAGTTAACTACTCAATGTAATTTTATGAAAATATATAGTAGAGTTGTTTCATGATTCAAACAAATGAAAAAATTATACGTTGCTTTTTGGGGATGTTGCGCCATGTAAAGTCGTAAGTTTGTTTTGTTTGTTTGTTTTGGAATTTCGCACAAAGCTACTCGAAGGCTATCTGTGCTAGCCGTCCCTAATTTAGCAGTGTAATACTAGAGGGAAGGCAGCTAGTCATCACCACCCACCGCCAACTCTTGGGCTACTCTTTTACTAACGAAAAGTGGGATTGACCGTCACATTATAACGCCCCCACGGCTGGGAGGGCGAGCATGTTTGGCGCGACTCGGGCGCGAACCCGCGACCATCAGATTACGAAGCGCACGCCTTAACGCGCTAGGCCATGCTGCATAATGGACTATTCGCGCTATGCCTGCCACAGGAATTTCAGCGTTTTAAGAGCTCAAGCTGACTGCTGAATCATCAGGGTAAGGAGGCTAATAGTTAAATGTGTGATAATCTAAATACTTGACTAACGATATCACTGGTAATAAATCACTTTTTAATACAAACATAATTTGCATGTAAATTTCCAAGTATAAGATTACAAGAATAAAGTTTAGTATGATGTAGAAATCTTTGAAAATAAAACCACGTATTATTATTTATTGTTGTGCCAAACGTTTTCATACAGAACATTTATTTGTTTGTTCTGAATTTCGCGCAAAGCTATAGAGAGCTACCTGCGTCAGCCATCCCTAATTTAGCAGCATAAGACCGAAGTAAAACCAGCTAATCATTACCCCCCACTGCCAACTATTGGGCTTTTTGTTGTTGTTTGTTGTTTAACAACCAATAGTAGGTCTGATCGGATATTATAACGTCTCAAAGGCTGAAAGGGCAAGCATGTTTGTGAATCATGTGCCCTAACCAATTGGCCAAAAAACTCTCAGGGAATATATATAATTATTTATGGCTCAGTTGCTTGGTATAGCATTATTTAATATGTGCACGACCGTCCAGCAGTATTAAGAACTTAAGAGCGTAACAATTAAAAACAATTTTATGTCAGAGTGTGACAAACATTCACAAATTACAGATACCTCCTAGAAAGTGATAAAATCATCTTTGTAACAGATTCGCGATGATTTTACTGAATTCAATGTAGCCAAGAGTACCCTCTGTACGGTGCAAACAGTGTGCTTTTATTACGTATAGTTGGGACTTCTTTGAAAACACTATAGTATATAAACCTTACATTAACCCAGTATTCTCGGCTCCTTTTTATGATGATGTTTGATTTGTATAAAGCTTATAACCACCAATTTTGACGACTGTTTTGGAATTTTCTGGGGTAATTATGGTTTTTCATTCAGTTTCAAAACAAATAGTCAACTAACATCGGGGATGCAGACAGGTGAACAATTAAACTGTTTTGCCGGTCATGAAAAAGGTTTGGACAGTATAGGAGGGTTAAAGTGACGGTCGCAGTCATCCATATAGTATCGACATGTCTAAATACACATGGGCATAAATGAGCATCTTAAATCAACACTTCCAATTGTCATGGTATAGTATTATTTTTCACCCACAGATCTAAAGAACATTTCTTTTCTATATATATTATAAAAATACATAAAACTACAAAGTTACAGTATATAAATATATGGATGTACAAACAAAAATACATTGAGACATGAATACAAAGTAGGAAAATGGCGATAATATGTGTCTGCTATCCTTTTATTTAAAATGTATTTTTTTCTTTAACTACATTTCAGAGTTTTCGATTTGGGTAAAGAGTTTTGTTCAAATAATACTTTGACTTTCCATGTTTTCAGAGCACGCAAGATATGGTTTCGTTAATCGGCAACTATCCAGTTTTCTTGCAGGGAAGATATAACGTGATGTCCACTCGGAGAAAACTCTTTTCTGTTGGTTAATTACTTAAGGTTCAAGAGTAACCTCACCCCAAGCTCAACTTCTGTTGGACACGGATCTTGAACATAAGATACATATTTGCGCAAACTTGTAGAAGAATTAAGAATTTTCAAGAGTTACTGTAACAATTTTCAGTGGTGTACGACAGTAAGACCCAATGTTAGCCTTTTCTTATTTTGATCTCTTAAATGAGCTTGCCAGTGTTTTCTATTTCTTATTTTAACCTTATAGCATATTGAATCATGTCCTTAAACTTCAGAAGTACATGCTTAAACACCTGAATTTTGTATTATTTTATTTAAATTTTTACCGTGATGTTTGCCTAACATTTTCACTGTAGTTTAAACTTACTCTTTGATATTTTAAATGCACCTTTTCACTTCATTTAATATTCACCAGGAGTTAGCTTTCACTATAAGTTTAGGGTTTAACTTATGGGTGAGTGGAAACTAAACTGATTAGAGCTTCTGAATAAAGTTTTCATGTTACTCTTATCACTTCAATACACACCACTGAACACTTACCCATGTTTTGTTATTATCATTCTTGTATAAATTAATATTTGTGCACTATATTTCTATCGATGTCAAGTCTTTGTATTGTAAGCTAAAGAGATCAATACACTTTGTAATACAATATTTTCCGAACTTCCAGTTAGCAGGCCTCACTGACTGTTGTGCAGGAAAACCCATTTGTATCGGAAATACACGACAGTAAGATTGATTCAATCTAACTAGATGACCAAACATCTACTAAACTATAAATATCTAAAATAAAACCAAAATACATTCATCAAATATTCTATTTTATGAACTAGATCAGAAATTAAAAAACATAACAAATGGGAGTAAACAGTTAAATAAAAATATTTAGTTTTTTGATTAATTTCATATTGATCTTTATTTCAAATTTCAATTCAAATAAAACATTTGGTTTGATACATTATATATTTACAATATATTAATGCGTTTTTCTCGGATGTTACTTACGAGTTCAATTCGAATAAGAATGTAGCCCCATAAGGCCTAGTATGAGTGTTGTAAAGGCCTAGTTCTGTGCAAAATAACCATTTGACGTACCATGTTTGATCGAACTTTTCATCTCGCCACAGGCCTTACGTTAATCTTCTGTTCAGATGTCACACTTCAAAAAAGCTGTTGTAAATTCTGTTCAAATAAGTTAACGTTGAAACGTCTTAAAATAACTACAAAATATATGCTTCTTGAACTTGTCAGCGCATCTTTCGTTCTCTTAAGTCTGTAATTACCATATGACTAAATGCTAGTGTATAACCTACTAAAAATTATTCTTTTGTTATTCACAGATCTCGGATAACTTCCATCAGTTCTTTCTTGAGCCATATATCACTTCTTAATTCAAACACATACTATTTGTCAGAAACAAGACGCATGCAGTGTTTACAACACATTAACATACGTATGGTTATAAATTGTCTCTTAGTGTTGTTATATTTACACTTAGTAATCTCTGATTTATTTCCTATACGAGTAATTACGAGTACGAACTGTTTTCCCTTTAATACATGAAAAACATTTACACTAAGCATTCTTAAAGAAAAATGGATATGACCTAAAATGTCTTTTAGGTAAACACTGGCGAAGTCGAGCGCCTGATAAGTAGGCAGTGGATTTCAACTTTTATGGATTAAAAAACACGAGTTAAGACTGTTCATCGTAACAGCTGCCACTGCGGAAGATATGTACACGTCAAACAGTTTTGTACAGTAACCCTGAACGTTCATAGCTACCTCTAGCCTCCGCATAGGTACATGTTATGCACAGTTTAGATTTTTTATTCACCGTGCAACAAAGCACGTAGGTAATACAATTTTACTGAGCTTTGTAGTTGTCGAAACATCTTTAGATAAACGACGTCTTGTTCCTGCAAATAATGTATAACATTACACAAAAAGTTTTATAATTTTAAGCTTTTCTTTCAGAGTTGAAAATTGTTCTTTGAAAAATATGCAATTTTTAATTGTTTATATTTCTTTTTTAATTTCGCGCAAGGCAACACAAGGGATATCTGAGCTAGCACTCCCTAATTTACCAGTGTAAAACTAGAGGGTAGCAGCTAGTCATCACCACCCACCACCAACTCTTGAGTTACTCTTTTATCAACGAATAGTGGGACTGGTCGAATATTATAACGCTCCCACGGTTGAAAGGGTGAGCATGTTTGATGCGAGTTAGGCTACCCTTTCACCAATAAATAACGGGATTGACCTACATTATAACGCCTCCACGCCTGAAAGGGCGAGCATATTTGGTGTGACGGGGATTCGAACACGCGATCCTCGGATTTCGAGTCGAGCGCCTTAACCACCTGGTCATGCCAGGCTTCTTCAAGTGCCTCACTGTGTAACATTTGTAGATGCACAAAAAAAAAAAAAAGAAGCAAAATTCAAGGCACCTTTCGAGACAAGAAATCAACGACAGATAATATAAACCTCAACTGTGAGTTTGGGTTTACTCATCATGCACTTTGTTATCAAATCAGTCTCACTAAATGAGACAAAAATCCAACTTTTACCTAAAAAAAATATTTGATAGAAATGTCCACAAAACACCGCAACTATTTAGATGCAATATACACTGCTGGCCAAAATCTTAAGGCCAACATAAAGAAAAAAATATGCATTTTGCGTTATTAGACTCAACCACTTATTTGAGTAGAGCTTCGAAAGATGAAAATAAGAAAAGGGAAAAAAAAAAAAAACTTTTTTAGTATTTAAAAGGGAAAATGTGAACACTATTAAATTAGCCTAAATACTAGCTGGCCAAAAGTTTGAGACCATACCGAAACGAAGCGTTAATCGGTAAACACGTAACGAAATTTAGCCATTTGTGTTCAAGCATTAACGTTGTCAACATCTCCCACTGACATCTCCCGTGTTACATTGAGTGAAAACATGGCAGTGGCTAAAAAGTTGACAGAGTTTGAACGTGGCAGATTTGTCTAGCTTCAAAAGCAACGTGCCATAGATGGTGAAATTGGGCGTAGTAAAACTGATGTTGCAAACTTCTTAAAAGGCCCTGAGGGATACGGAACGAGAATTTCAAGTGGTCGGCCCAAGAAAATTTCGCCAACGTTGAGCAGGAGGATTGACACCAGCCGATTGTCGAACCAGATTAAGGCCCTTACGGATGCAGAATGCAGCTCAAGAACAATAAGACGGCATCTACGAGAGAAAGGCTTTAAAAACCGTAAACGTCTTCAAAGGCCACGCCTCCTCCCACACCACGAAACAGCTCGGTTAAACTTTGTTGAGAAACACAAAATATGGGACGTAGAAAAGTGGAAGAAAGTTTTGTTTTCTGATGATAAAAAATTAACCTAGATGGTACAGATGGCTTCCAACGTTACTGGCACGATAAGAATATCCCACCGGAGATATTTTCTACACGACACAGTGGAGGAGGTTCCATCATGATCTGGGGTGCTTTCTCCTTCCATGGAACAATGGAGCTTCAGGTTATACAGGGGTGTCTAACAGCAGCTGGCTACATTGGCATGTTGGAGAGAGCATCCTTATTGACTGAAGGCTCTCGCTTGTGTGGAAATAACTGGATCTTTCAGCAGGACAACGCTGCAATCAAAGGACTTTTCATGGCGAATATTCTTTTGGCATCTAGCGTGTTCGCCTGACTTTGAAAATGTTTGGGGTGGATTGCAGGCAAATAATGGACGTCAATGATTCTTAAAGCCACTTCACCATCATTCCAGCCAGCCTTCTACATGCCAAAACGATTGTTTGCAGTTATTCGCAATGACGGCCGTGCAACTCACTACTGAGACCTCTCGTTGGGCATTTCCTACCCTGTTTAGGACTTCTTTTTAGTATGGTCTTAAACTTTTGACCAGCTAGTATTTAGGCTAATTTCACAGTGTTCACATTTTCCACATTAAATGCTAAAAAAGTTTATTTTTATTTTCTCTTTTCTTATTTTCATCTTTCGAAGCTCTACTCAAATAAGTGGTTGAGTCTAACAACGCAAAATGCATATTTTTTCTTTATGTTCATTGGCCTTAAGATTTTGGCCAGCAGTGTATTAGAACACTCTGTTCAAGAAGTTAAAAATATTCTTTAAAAATTAGCTTTCAAATTCCACGCCCTATATTCTTAAAAAAAAACAACAGTGTACATCGAGCTGAATGACGAAATAAAACATTTTTAAGGCAGGTAATGATTATCCCAAAACAACTTTATTTCATAAAAATTTTCTTCATTTAAGTCTAATAAAAAATGTAAACAATAAAAGTTGCATGTAATTCTAATAATCAATTTTAGCTGTCTATTGTGATAGGTAAAGACTAATAAAATATGAGATATTCAATAAAACGTTTATTAATATAAATACCAACATGTCAGTTTTAGCTTGTAACGATAACTCCAAAAGCACTACATTCCGACTGTAAAACGCCACTAAAATAATTAATAACTGTAATAAAACATGTTAATAGCTATCAGAAACATTATTTTGGGGGTTGGAAAGCATTACGTGTAAAATATGAATTTGAAAAATATGTTAATCCTCTTTAAAACGGTTATAAAATAAAAACAGTTCAAGGTTCAGAAAATATACTTATTTGTCAACTTTCAATTTATGCTTATAAAATAATCATAACAGTAGCATTACACACAACTGTTATATTACTAAATATATGTGATAGCAGCGTATTCTTGTATTTTCCCACTCGTGACATTTCTCTATCGTAGCCAGTACGAGCCCGTTAACTGGAAGTTTGAAGGATACCAAATTACGTAGTTTGTGTGGTGGGTGGGTTTTATGGCGCAAAGCAACTTGACTATTCGCGCCAGTTTGTATATGTGTGTCTGTTTATCTTCTCGATCTCTAACAGACTTCACAACGAAGAAATATTTGAATCACGGAGGGGCATAAGAACAATCTTTATTAATAAATAAAAACACAAGCAGAAATAAAACAAGAGCAAATTTGTCTGTATTCGCTGTGTTGGACTGGCGAAAGAAAGACAGAAAAAGTTAAACCTTACTGAGCTCTGCAACACCAGTTCAGTGTTCGTCCATCCACCTTAAAGTGAACTAAAATTATAAAATTAAAATAAATCCAAAGTTAAAACAATATTTAAAAACAAGAAAAGCTAAGATCTCAGCTAAACCACAACATTAAATCTTGAAAAAAGTTAATGAGAAAAGAAGTGAAAAAATCTTACTATACTCTATAATCTTAATAAAAGTTCTGAATAATAGTTTTAAAAAATCAGCAAAACCTGCCTAACAGAGGAGAACCTGGCGTTTCATACTATAAAATACAATAACAAATTAAGCCAGATTTGCAAATAAACATATCCTGCAAGTGAGTTTCGTCGTCTCATATTCAAGTGTTGGGGTAAGGGAAAACCCACACCATTACCCGATTTGCTGTTAATAAAGACAGCTTTTTATTCTTGGACGTCACATCCTATCTTCCCTGCAAAAAACACGGTTAAATAGCAATTAGTGAATGAGATCCCGGACTGAGCTGGAAAGAAGCAATGTTAAGATGTTTTTACTTGAATGACTTTCCATGTCCAAACTGAACTGGAAAAAAAAAAAATCGAAAAATGAACACATTAACTATGGGAATAGAAAACACAATAGTTTAATTCAGAAGAAAAATAGTCTGTTACCTAAATATCTTGAAACACTTAGTTCGAGCAAATAGTTTTAAACTAAGTATTTGCAAGATATTTAGATAATTGATACAAATAATACCTGTAGGCCTAAGTTTTGTGACAAAAATCACATACGCTGTATATGTTGTTATTGTTTTTCACATTTCTCTTAATTTGACCATATCGAATTCAAAATTAGTGTGCAATGACTTGTAGGAGACAAAAATAAAATGCTGTTTTTATGCGTTTGTTTTTTAATATAAAATAATCAACTTAAGAGTATCGCAAAAGAAAAAAAATATATTTTACGTGATTTTTATTAAAAATAAAATAATGATTATTTTAAGTAAGGGCGTGTTTATTATAACTGCACAGAAAGCATATTCACGTTACTATACTCTTCAACAAACACTTTTACTGTACTTAGAGCGCCAACTATCATGCTCTTGTTTGCACAACCAACTATCAATCAATAAGCACGTTAAAATATACATACTAGTTGTACATCCACAAGGTCCCGGAAGGTCTTCTTTTCAAGAGTAAATAAAACCAAAGATGAGAGTAAGATATGGTTATATGACCTGATTTTGAGTTTCATATGTTATGCTGCATTGTAGCTCACAAAATGCATAATGCTTCTCGTGATTCATGGAACGCGCTCTTTTTAATGAAGTCACAACAGTACAAATTTAAACGTTAAGCGTTCCTTATGTTACATCATTTTAGTGTCGGCTGACTGACTGACAAACAACACAGAGTGGTGCGACTGATTAAAAGGGCGTCCTTCGATCTCCTTTAGGAGGAAATAGTGTTCTGCTAAGACAGTATTGAAAAAGTTTTTCTTCCAACAATTTTTAACTGTCACAGTCACAAAAATAACATAGCAGAAAAGTGTGTTTCCAACTAATTTTCTTATTCAAACGTGAGCCTATAATTCCTTAGAATAACGTTTAAGAATATTCAAAACCTCCAATTCACAACAAGAACACTGGATACACATGCATGAGGTTTTCAAGTTCTACACCCACTAAACATAATACTTTAAATAATTCACCTGTCTAATTATACATTACATAAGCTTCGATTAAATTAATTAGAATAATTACTGGTTAAAACTGCGATTCAGTGTTTGACACCACAGCATTAAGTAACACATGTTACGTTCTCAATAATAAATAATATTTTATTAAAGTGAATTGAAGAAAAATAAATAATGTTTGCAAGTCCATGGATTTTACCTTTATCAGAGTATTCACAACTATGTTTGCACTGAACGGCAGAACGTTCCCGCACATCACGAACTATTAAAAAATACGTTTTTCGTTCGTTCCATTGCTCTTTTAGTTTTGAGGTCATGCTCTCTTCACACACACGCGTCTGATTTTTTTGTTTAACGTTAACCACAAGCTGTACAATGGAACAGAATTGTAAACAACTTGAAAACACAAGTTGGACAGTATAGAACCTAAAGAACAAATCAACGAGCACCTAACTTCACAAGTGTTAACCATATACAGGTAACAAAACACAGACTGAACTTAACGACGGCACACCAATTCTTCATAATTCTTCTCGTAGCACAGATAACATAAATCTACAAACTACTGAAAACATTACAACCAAATGAGAAAATCAGGTTCAAAATTCGGGAACAAGCGCTTTCATTTTTGCTGAAAATATCCGATACTTTTTTTTCAGTTCCGGAGACAGGTACCACACCTAATTACCATAATCCGTTTTGTTTGTGTGTAAGCGGGTTTTTATTGTTGTCGTTTTTCACGACGTGAAGTTAATTCACATCATCTAACAACAACAATTCAGTATTACGCTCTACAACAAAACATTTATATATTACAAGTGTCTTAAGTAATGTGATAACGTGCATATTTATTGAATAATGATTGTAACAAAATAGTAATAATAAAACGCATACAATATAATACATACAAAGTATTCGTTTAATTAAAGGCCTAGCAACAAAGAAAAACTACTAGTTAAAATAACGTCATTTTTATTGAATAAGTGAAGCCATGTTTTTAATACATTTTCAACCTTTCTTTTGTATAACTGTCAGAATATGATTTCCTAACCTAAATTCCTTGAGGCCTTTGAAGAAGGAATCAATATCTTCAAACTACGATCACTAAAGAAATAACTAGAATAATTAATCATGGAACAAACGCAACACTTCGAACGTGATGGAAGCAGGGATAGACATGTTTTCTTCAACCCAGTGTCACTTGGTTTGATTCAGTAAATTTGTTTGATGAGTAAAATAAACACTTTTTGTACTTTCCTAAAAAAAATTTAATCACTTGGTCCCAAAAGAAAATTTTATTGGAATGTTTAATGAATCACAAAACAAAAACAAATGAGAAAAAGACACGTTATTCCATCTTCTGTTCAATGTTTTTAAGAGTTCACGTTGTGTAACGTTCAATTTCTTAAATGTATAAAAAAAATATAATATATAGAATAAGTGCCACATAATATAAAATTCCTGGATGCTTGCTAATTAAGATATATTTACAGTCAACGTTTTAATAATTTTGCAGATCTTTTACTATAGACTCTCAAGATCACTGTACTTTTAATAGTTATAATAATTCTTGTCTGACAAAAATTCTGCAAATATATATTCGTTTTACATGCTATGCATTTAGCTAAAATTCTAAATCATTATTTTATATTTAATTTGGAGTTTATATTTTAATGTTTACAATTGTTAAGCTTTCAATACATGATTTCTGCTTTGAAAACTCTTTCTTTGTTAAGAGTCTTAAATATATTTCATCATTCATTTACAGTTTCTTCCAACAAACTAATGGTTTCAGTTATATATTAATACACAGTATCTGCACTATATAATTAAATAATGAATTAATAACCAATAAGCCTAACACAGCTTCATTTTAATTATAGATTCAAAACCAGCTAGTATCTGGACAATAAGTTCTTCATAAAATCAATCTCTTCAAGTGTACTAATTTTCAACTCAAAGCACAGCTTTTAAAAGTTCTATGCACAAGTTCAGGATAGGATTTTTTTTTTTTTTGAGGATTCCATACACACTATTGTTATTAGTGTCTGGAATTCCATCCTTGTCTTCTACAATCATTCTTTGCTGTATGTGACAGCTTTCATATTTGTATTGCAGTTTTTAAAAAAAGTGCTAATGAGCTCATTAAAATAAAATTTTATAACCTAAAAACTATAAGAATATTTCCTTAAATTTAAAATATTCTCATCCATCTTGAATATAGTATTTAAATACTTTTAATCCTTAATTTCAGAAATTTCAACAAAATGCTGAACTACTTCTCAACCAAAACTTACAATAAAGGGATTCCATGGATACTATTTTTCATATATATATATATATATATATATATAGGTTTTAAGAAAGTGAAATATGATTTACAAAAAAACAACAAAAAACATTATATAATACAAGTTATCAGGAAACTGGATCCTTTTAGCAGCTCTGGGATTTTATGAATCATGTGAGCATACAAACAACTATTTTTAGTCTTTATATGTTTACCTATGCTTACAATTGAGAGAGTCATTTACCTTGTACACCTGACCATAAGTACCATTACCAACCACTTCAATCAATTCAAATATACCAGCAGGATCCTAAAAAAAAATAAGATACTAAAATTAAACATATATATTTATATATAATATCCCAAAAGAAAGTTCCAAATTATCATGAAATAAAATGAGTCACTAGTGATTTAATTTTAATTTGAAACAAGTCTTGGCCTTCATATATAAAGACAGAGTTAAGACTAACCATTCAAACAAATTTTAGAAAAATACAGAGATATAAATAATATAACCCAAAACTTAATCAATGTCTTCCAGTATAAAGTCTTTAAATAACAAACAGTATTAAAATTCAACCCACATCTTTCTTTATAAAATAATGTCTATATAATAACTTCTTATAAAACCAATAAAGATACATATCAATCATTATCAAAGCAATTCCTTGAAACAATTTCACTTTATTAATTTGTTTAAACACAAACTGTATGTGAAACAAAACAATGTTGAGCAAGTTTCACAAGTATCTGTAAATCTGAAAATATTTGGGCATTATAAGAAATTGTTTTCACAAAATAAATGTGCCAAAAATAAAGATATGTAATATATATTCAAATACTTGACAGGTGGTCAGTTTTAATCACTTATATTTCCATGCAATCCTACAATTTTCATAATTATGATTCTATATAATATAAATAGACACAAGATTTACAATCAAGGAAAGAAAAACCAAGTTTTTGTTAATTTTAACCAATTTAACAAAATTCACAGTACATACTTAATCATTTCTACAGAAAACAATATTAGTTGGATTATTGCTTTTTCATTCTACTATTTTATGTAGAACAACAAAATAATTATACCAGTATGAGGAATATTTAATTTGATCCCTGTATCATGGTAAAATGTTACCAGATCTTGCATTAAAGTAACATGTGCTACTGTAACACTAGTTATAGTAACTAAATGTTAATTAAATATAAAGTGGTTTAGCCAATCATAAATAAAGGTTAAAAATTATATCAAACCTTATTACTACCACACTGCCAAAAAATAAAGAAACTGAATAATCACAGAGCATTATATAGAACATTTTTAAATTTAAAATTAAATGTTCTTTATTTCTTTCTAACTGGAACATAAATGAATTAGTAATTTCAAGATATACATATAGGTTTCTCAATTAATCACAAATTCAAGTTCCCTTTACACTGTTGTAAGTAACATTATAAATCTTTCCAATAAGTTGCTATAATGAAAAGCCTTGTGATGGGTAGCATGTTAAAGTATACAAAATTGGTGTTACTGAGTTCTGAATATATGGATGTCATGTAAATTAAAGTTTTAAGGAATTCTGTTAAAAACCAATGTTTGCTAGAAATAGGGTAAATGTTTATGAAACATATAACACAGAAGTTTGGCAAACTGTGGAGTGTACCTAAGTTCACACTGTTAAGAAAATGAGTAGAACAGTTATGCATCAAATAGAAATTGTTTTGTTGTTATAAGAAAATAGGATTTTAAGGATACTGACTGGACATGTCAACTTCATACTGAAGAATTTTGTGTCATGAGATACTGCTTCTTTACCTAACATGTAAAAGATCAACTATGAAACATGAAGATTCACACCTCAGTACTGAGAAACATATGGTTAGGACTAAGTTTGTACCAAAGTAATTCAGTAATAGCAAATATAATATTAATTACCAATGATATTGTAATGAAATCCATTTCTAAAGTTAACAAGATTTATGATGCAGTTTTTAGAAAAACTGACTTCCAGAAACTGTCAAGTACTGCAAGGGAGTGAAATTGACCAACTAATCTTAGCAAGGAAAATAATACAGAAGATTAGGTTTAGCTGGACAGCTTGCTGAAGTTAGCTAAAAAGAAATGTATTCCAAATATATTTGTAGGTTCTGTCAAAAAGCCTTTTCTTAATTCAGTGAAAAGAGGAATAAAACTATCTACAAATACCAAACACTTAAATTACAATAATATGAAATTCACTGGTTAAACAGAAACAGTAGAAAATTAGCAAAAAAATATGAATGAAAGCTACAAAAAAGATGAGTATGAAACTCAAATATATTTAATATTTACATGTATGTTAAATACAAAAACAAATATAAGGATATATATATATAAAATGTGCATCTTAAAATATTAAAAAAGAACCTTTCTTATGAAAAATGTAAAAAAAAAAATCAAATGGTTTAACAAGTTACTACTGACAAAATTTTTTCTTTATATTCTATCTAGGATGAAAAATAATTTTACAAAAAGCTTGGGAAACATTCTGACAGTAAAAATCACATTGGTAGAGACTACGGAACAACAAGTTCATTGGATTGTAGAGTGACTGAATGTGAAAAGCAGCAAAAGATTGTATTAATGAAGTCTAGATAACTTGAAACTTACTAGTAGAGTGCTTCAGAGTTCAACACTTTGTTTTTTCTCAGGCATATTAATGATACTAAGAGAAAATAATTAGTAAATTAATACAGTTTGCTGAGGGTAAACTCTTAGGAACTTATAGTTATACTGAGAATGCAGAATGTATTGGATCATTTGGTAACTTAAATATTTGGCAAATTATATTTAATTACAGCAAGTATAAGATAATACATTTGGGTTATCATAACTTGGATCCCATGATTAATATACATGGAAATCCACTCAGTACCATGTCAGAAGAAAAGAATCATGATATCTGGTGGTAATGTCACCTAAGTCATCAAAGCAGTACTCTGCTGCTAGTAGTAAAGATAACAGAAGTTCAATTTATTTTAAATAAACATGATCATAACAAATCACTAGTTAAAGCTCCTTTGGAATACTGTGTATAATTTTTGGTTTATTATCCAAGAAAAAATATTATTAGAAGTGGTTCAGAGCATGACTTCTACAATGATACTACTGATGGAAGAGTTACTTAACAAAAGTATGTTTAGACCTCTTACCATATTTTCATAGAAAAGGAAGAGCACAGGTGATCTCAAAGCTTAAACTATCTATAAAGAGATTGATAAAATGAAGGCTTCTCATTTCTTTGTGCTATATTCTAAAGATAACTAGATGAGAAGACACAAGTTTAATAATTGGACAAAAACAGGATAGACTTCAATAACAACAGTTTTATTATTCTAACATGGTGACTGATTTTTGAAATGATTTGTCATTATTAACAGTGGATGCCAACATATTACAGGAGTTTAAGATGAGAATCAGTTACCCCAACTGAAGAATAAATGGTGGGTTTACATTTTAAGTTTTCTCAAAAGTGGGTGTGAAAGGGCAGCCTTGAAAATCCAACAGTTCCTTGATGCCCAAATATATTCTTAAAATTCTCTTAACACTGGAGAAATTCCTCTTGATTGGAAAACTACCAATGTGATCTTATTTTTTTAAAAGAAAGGGCCAATAGAGGGTTTAGGAAGCAACATACCTACTAATGACCAATGACATCTGTTGTTAGTTACATACTTAAAAATATTATCAAAATTCATTAAAAAAAGCATTTAGAAATTTTGCATTTTAATTACTGATTTACAGGAATTCTGCTCTTTTGGATGAAGAGACCATAGATGTGCATACTTATTCTCAGAATGCCTTTAATAGCATGTCTTACAAGAAATAAGATAAATGCTTCTACATATGTAGAATATAGATTAGTGGCAGAAAACAAAGTGAAAATAAGTGGGCAGTTTTTAAATTATGAATGTGGCTAGAGAGTTCCCTATCAGAGGTCAGTCTTGGAGCTTTTTTCTGTTTCTTACTTACATCACTGTTCATGACATTCTTGGATAGTAATGCTTTCAAACTTACTGATGATGTAAAACAATCAAGGGTAAACTGATTTCACTGAAAATGCTTCTCTTATTTAGAAAAACACTGAGTCTTATTACATGAGCCAGAATGTAGAAAAACTTTTGGTGAAGAGGAGTATGGACATTTAAAAAAGAAAGTATTGTTTAAAAATGTCAGTGTCATTTAAAGGACTTTTCAGTGACTGTTTGTAAAACATTAAACCCTTCTGTTGCATGTTTATGGCATTTCTGTCTTTTACTCACAATAATGAACTTGTATAGAAAATTTAAAAATAATTAGTATTTATGGTACTAATTTATTCTTCTGAATTATTCACAAGTTATTTAAGATACTAAAAGGCTCAACCTATCATTCAGTTAACTGTCACTAAACAACAGGCAAATAAAAACACCATGCATGTAATACACAGTTCACTGTTACAAGAAAAAAAAGTCTTCTTCTATGTCCAGGGTTAATGATGAAGAGTGGAATTCTCTGAAACTGGTATAACTCAGTGGCAAATAGTAAATCAAATTATAAATTAGGCTTCATATTTCTTTCTAATATCTTTTGCTAAATGTTAAGCTGGTGTGACAAAAGCAAATTAAGTTTTCATTTGATATATTTTCTTAATAGTTCTGGATTTAAGAACAAGACTATTTTAAGTTTGAAAAACTAAATTTTAACAAGATCTTATTTGGCATACCATATCTGAAAATGTTTGTTTTTTTTACTATAGGGAGGACATCGATATCATAGAAAAAAAGCAAAAGCAAGTTTGTATGATAAATGGTTTATTTAAGTTATTTAAACAAAGCTTGAATATTGTACCAGTTTTCTCCTTATCATATAAGAATTAAATTTGACTAAGCTGTTAAAATAGTTAGAAGATATGACCAGCTTTTCAATGGGTAGTCTGTATGAACAGTGGAACTACAAAAAGGTTTGAAATACAAACTGTATTATCACATATCATACATATAGTTATAAACTTTGAAAGTCTGGATGTAAACTTTATCTGCAACTACTTTTTTGCTCAAGTCATAAATTTGTGAAATGGTATCAGCTGAATGTCTAAGTTATACAGCTGTGTTGCTAGTTTTAACACCTGTAAAAAAAGAAACCAACTGGTATAAGGATATTAAGAGCTATATTCACCTGGACAAAAATAAGATACTATTTATTTATTGCTGAGGAGAACCTTAATGGATTGGATGCTTTTGTCAGTTTGCTTTTTCTTGTTTTTAAATTTAGTAACCTAGGTGCAGCTTTGACAATTTCTTGACAATGGTTCTTTTGACAATGTAATTTTGCTGTAAAAGTTGTTAACTTATAAAATGATCTGTCCAAACATTTTGTGTGTAATTCTTGTTACATTCATTCAAATTTGTTGGATATCTATGTGAATGGCTGACTTTCCTTTGCCTTTGTTTGTTACAGTTTATTTTTTAATAGTTCTTTTGTTATACTCTCAACTTCATTGTTCTTTTGTCAGATAGCAAATAAATAGCAATGTTTACTTTCATAGGAGTAGAATGATTATTAAATATTTGTCTTAAAAATTTAAAATATTATACCCACAAGTTTTAACTCACTGTAAAAAACATTTTAATGTAACTGTTTGTGAATTTTGTAGTACGTGTCTTGTTGAAAGTAAATGATTTTAAATCCCTCCATTTTAGTAGATTGTACATACTCATGAATCTTATGCTAATGCCTACATCTAAATTTATTTGTATGATGTTTATATAATTTTTCCCATAATAATGTAACAAATGAAAATTGTTATTCGGAGATGACTAATGTTACAGTTTTATCAATATTACACGAGTAGAATACATATTTTTATAGTTCCCTGCATGGTGTGCGTGAAGTTTGTATGTCTTTTACTTAAAGTAACGTTGAACTCCTGTTAGATAAATTATGGTTCTAAATTACTATATTTGCTTGTGATGAATATTAATTGTCATTTCTCTCAATAACTTAACTTTTAAGTTAAGGCTAAAGTTCTGATCTAGCTCAGTAAGTGTCATTAATAAATAAATGAAAAATGACAGACTAATTATACATAAAAAGTTGCTAATTGTTTTTAACTATGTACTCTAAGTCCCGTAGAAACTTATCGATCAATGTTAGAAATTCTTATAAAGCAAACTAGTACAGACGTTAAAAAAATATCTGCCTTTTTGACATCATATACAATTAATTTATGCAAACCATGTTTTTCACACATTTAACTTACCTTCAGACTGTTTAAATCGATATCGTCCAGACTACAGTTGACACTCGGCTGAGTAAGCGCCATTTGTCCTATCAAATAAAAGAAGTCTTAAAACTAAAACGAAATGTAATATTTGATAATTTCACTTTTTTTATATCCCGTTTAACCTTTAGCAAAATAAGACTCTGTAAGTGTATTTATTATTGATTTTACAGTACTGGTACTTCTTTCGATTTAGGCTTCGTTCATTGCAAGATAGAACAGCTTTCGCGCTATCACAATTTCCAAACACCAACACATGTACCACACTGTCTGCTTCAACGCCTAACTCATCGCGTAAAGCTAGCAGTTGAACGTCAAACACTCAGCTGATATGAAGAGGACAGCTCGACCATGCGCTAGATCAACGTTAACATTTAGTAGATGGCAATGTTCTCACAGTTTAATCTTCATTCATTTAGTAATAAGTAAAGTTACATGATGTAATTTTTTATTTCAAGAATCTTCACTAGTGTCAAGTACGAAAATAATAAAAAAAACACGTTATTAACACAATAATAACGCTTCTGCAACCACTTTCTACAAAGAAAGTACTATACTTTACGATACCACATTCAAGTTCATTTACAGTTACTTTACTGCCCTCTAATGACAATAAGTAGAAGCCATATAATTTTTTCCAAATAATGTTTCGGAAGTTCACTTATACACGAATATACGTTTCTAAAGTAATGTTAAATAATTTTCGGGATCACATGAGCTTCAAGCTCGTTACAGCAAACTGAATCGTGTAAGATATGAATGGTTTTCTAATGGTATATTTCAAACGTTTCTTGAATATTAGCTATGTCAAAGAGAAAATAATTAGTTCTAACTTCTATAGTAATATTTTCAAATTCGCTCGTAATACTGCCAAGATAGTTTCTTTAATTTTGTTGTAATCTATATTTTCACTGGTCTATTTTTAGTTACTTGCTACAGACAGCTGTTAACATGATGATATGTAACAGAAAGCTTTTAAAAATAGTTTTAGAATACCTAGAATTTTAATACTCGAGAAAATATGCGAAATGTATAAAAACGAAGATATAGATACATAATAAATACGAGAATCATTGAAACAATGTTCAATGTTATAGAAGTTAGTAATATATTCAGATTACCGTTAGTGTGATGAGCTGTTAAAATGTACAACTTTCAGGTAAGTTAATTTATACAATATTGAAAGTTAAAATATTCTTTGTAAAATATCACCTGCAACTGCAGGGCCAACATTAGGAAGGTGCGGGGCCTGAGGTGAATACTCAGGAACAGGTTCTTCAATTTGGAAACTAGAAGAGCACAATCGACTGAGCCTATGAGGAGCGGTATGTGAGGCTGTTGCTGTGTACTAGTGATAGCAGGCTGTAGCAAACATTAAAGAAATAAAATGAGTAGTTATCATTACGTGAACTGCACTTCATATTATCTTTCCTTAAATAATCATAAAGGAATCCCTTCAACGAAAAAACATGTTACAACAATATTGAATAACTCAATCTGACTGTCGTGATGTGTGGCAATAAAAAAGATGAAAGTGGGCTTCAATGCTAAAAATTGTTGGAGGAAGCACTTTGGGTAGGGAAACTTTGAAAATGATTGTACTTTTACTGTTTGATTTTTAGAGAGAGTCTCTTAGTAGAATTGGTTTCAAATTGACTTGCGTTTGCTTCTTTTCTGAGCTGGTGTGTTAGCTGTCGTGTAAACAATGGTGAGAGAGAATTTAACATAACATAGTACTGGAAAATTGTTTATAATAAAAACAAACCACCTGTTTAGATATCTTAGGAAACTCCAAATAACAATACAAGTTACTAGAATTTTGCTGATATGATGTTGTTGGTAATAAAAATATGAAAATACTTTGGAGAAAATACACAATTTTTAAAGCTTAATTTTACAAGCTTAAAGCGTTGCAACAAGCAATCTGCAAGCATGCATTTTCTTTCATCTCTAAATTAGTGTTATTGCTAACAGAACAAAGACCAATTGCTTTGTGAAGAGCAATATATCATCTGCAGTACATAGGCAAACTGTATGTTTTCTACTTTCTTTTATTAATATAGGAGTTTCAGCTTTTTATTTAGCTTTATTTTATTCATTTTGGTATAAACATGTAGTCCAGAAAAATCACCGAATTGCTCTTGTTCTAGTTATTTTTGCTCCCTTCCTTTTTCTAACAGGTACTCTTTGTTTTGCTTATGGGATTTTGCTTCAACTTTGTATATTTCTGTACCTAATCTCAGGCAAGTCATGGAGTACATTATTTGTTTACCAGGCACTTCTGCTCCTGTTAAAAGAGTATTTTCAGTGAAGAATAGTATTTGATCTCAAGAAAGAGGTCTAATGAATGAATCAACAGTAAAAGGACTGTTGCATTATGAGCTCATTATTGACTTGAATTAATTAGTTCTTTGAAAAATTAAAAACTAATAAAGATTTTTTGAAGAAAGTTTATTCAAGTGAAAAATATGAATGGTCACAAAAAAGTGTTCAGTGAAAATTTAATGAAATTTTGATGTTCCTTGCCTTGCTGAATTTAATGTTAGTTATAACCTATCGGTACTCCTTTTTTGTGGCAGCATTAAAGCTTAAGGGGAGTTAGGTTATGAAAGTACTTCTTTATTACACCAGTGCCGGTACCTGTGATAAAAATTGAAAACCGTCCTAGTTTGAGGCTTGGAAATTATGGTAAGCCTAACTATACATAAAAAATATTAATTTTTCTCATAACATTTAGACGTTGGTGACATTTTGATATACAGTACAATGAGTTCATTATCCCACTGAACTATCAATCTAGTAACACCATCTGACGGCACAAATACAACCCTTAATAACACTACCTGTCTTTACAAACAAGTCTCCCTTTGTAAAACGTATTTGATGTTTTACGTATGTAACAGATCCACCGTTACATGTTTATTTTAATGCCTACGCTTCTTTTAGTATAGTTTTCTTTTTAAATGTGACGCATAATTTTGGTTGTGTGTTGCGCAAATCACTCCTATTCTGTAAATTTATATAAGATTATTGAAAGTAAGAATGAACAATATTTGTTTTACAAAAATGCGTTAATACATTGTTGAAATCTCTACAAACTCGCATGATTCGTATAAAAACCGGCTAGCCGAGAGACAGATTAATATTATTATTGGACAGCCACAGTAAGTGTGCTATAGGCTTCGGAAGCTATAATTGTGATTAACGCCTATTAATCAAATAACTACAGAATTTGACCAGGACCTTTATAGATTTCGAACAATGCCAACAGTTCAACTATAGTGAATTACTTCGGATAATAAAATTTATACGAAGACGTTAAATATCATCATCAGTAAAAGTCAGCGGTGTGAAGCAAATTGAGCGATATAGCTTCAGCGAGACATAACAATATCAATTTGAAATTAATTTACTCGTTGTGGACCTGGATCTTCGATAAAATATCTAGTTCTATACCGGATATAAGACTCATACTGTCTGCAAGTTTGTAAAATTGTCGTAAAAAATCATTATTTCTAACAACTATTAGTAATAACGGTTATTTAAAATTGTATTATTTGTGTGTGTTAAAAAAGAAAATTGTGTGTATCATTCTTGTTGGCAAACACCATAAATATGATACATATTAATGCTGAATTTAATTATAAATTCAAATTTCCTATTATATGAAAAAGTAACACATTAACATACATATCGTAATAAATCGGAGACTCGTTGAAAATAAATTATAATACAAATTCTTATAAAACAAAGCTGTAATTATAAAAACTTTCATCACAGATAACTTGAAACACAAAGTTGTGTAAGTTATATAAGCTATTCATTTTAATATTTTAACTGTTACTATAAAGCAAATTTTATGTTGGCCTACATTAATTACTCTCTAGTAGTTCGCTCGCAAATATCGCCCCCCCCCCCGCTAGTACAGCGGTATATCTACGGATTTACAACGTTAAAATCAGGGGTTCGATTCCCCTAGGTGGGCTCAGCAGATAGCCTACGTGGCTTTGCTATAAGAAAAACACACACACGCAAATATCACATAAAAGCGTCCTCTTATGTTGCTTCGTGGACCTATGAATTTATCATTTCTACCCCTTAGACTGCCAATCAGCGTGCAGTGACTAGTGGATCACCTTAACTTATTGCGTGTGTATGTGAATGAAATAACGACACAGAACAAATTTAGTAAAAATGAATACAATCTTTTATTATAAAATAAATAAAAATGTATTTATTTACTTGAACAGATAGAATTACCGTCAGTTATACTGTGTTGTGCTTATATCCACAATATTTTTTCTCTCGGGATAAACTTCCTTCAAGATAATCATAATGAAATTTTTTACTCAAAAAACATCAGGGAGAACTGAACCAAGAAATTGCAATTTAATTCAATAACTAAACTTAGTTCATTTTTTTCACTTTACAGTGTCACCTTGTATTGTTTCAATGGAACATTAAGCAGAATAGATAAGTAGTTTTGAAAATTAATGGACTGCAGCTACCTGTGAAAAACAAGTCTTTTCTTTCACTAGGCAGTTGCAATCCATTAAAATTTTCATATATACAGTGGCACTTTAATACATTTGTTCTCTTACAATACTAATTAACTGTTATTTAGACAATGTCAATTCAGCTAGCAAAGGATAATATAGTCATTAATTTCTTCAGTCCAGATGCTATATTTTACTGTTATATTCTCTTGAGCAGAATAGACATTATCTACTCATCATTATGTACCTCCTTTCTCAGGACGGTTGGCTGTCACAATCTTCCATTTCTGTCTGTTCTGTGGCTTTCTCACCATGTCTTCATAGTTTGCTATCTCAGTCTATATTTTAATAGTTGTTATCCACTTTGTTCTAGATCTTCTTCCATATATTTTCCCTTTTATTTGATCCTCTAGTAGGACTTGTTGGATGTTGTCTCGTCTCATAATATAGCCAAAATATACTATTTTCTTCTTCGTGACGGTAGGTACACCATATATTTTCACATTCAACACACTAAGAATTTTCTTTATTTGTTGCCTTGTCTGTCCGGGATATTTCCATCATCTTTCTGCAAACCCATATGTCAGATGCTTCCAGTTAATCAATGCTTGAGTCAAAGTCCATCTTTCACAGCCATATAGCAGAAATGACTATATATATATCACTTCATGATTCTCTTTCTTGTTTTTATTATATTTATGCTCTTCGATGTCAGACTTGTTTTCATACTATTACAGGCACCTCTTGTCACTTCAGTTCTCCTCACTATTTCTTGTTTCACATTATTAATTTTTCCAACTTGATGCACAGTTAGTACATTCCATGTAGCTATTTATAAGATGTGGCCTCTGGTTCTCCATCTTTTATCATCAAATGACTGCCTTCCTGGCGGATTTGTGTAACCATCATCATCTTTATAAGGTGTACTATCCATAATACCAAACTCTTCTTCCCTGTCACATTGAATGAGAGGTTCAGTCGCAGAGGGCTCAACTTCACTTCTATTTCCATCATCATTTCTACGTCTAATGATAATACTCTTCCAAGGTAACTGGCCACTAGTTCTCTTCCTTCTGAACTGTTGATCATGTAATGCATAAGGTCCCTCTCCTTCTTCTACTGATTCAGTCTTCGCGCTCTTAAAGAGTGACGTCCCCTGTTCGACAGCTCAGTCCAGAATGGCCGATACCCTTACTTAATTTGGCACGCTGGTCGAGGCGGGTCCTGTGCTGTGACTGTCAGCGTGCACTACCAGCTACTTGGAGTTGTAAGTGAGAGTTGTACAGTTGTGATAGATCAGAGTACAATGTCCACTATATTTACTGCACAGAGAAAAGCTACTAGAACACGGCAACTCAACGACTTTGTAGATCACATGTATCTGCTTCAATTGCATAACAACAAATTAAACAAAAAACTTTAAAAATTCCTATATAATTAAGGCTAGTAGAAATATTATTATATGTTGTTTAGAAATACTCTTTCTGCTTTAGTTGAAAAAGTGTAACTGCATGAGACGAGCACAAGAACAAAGGTCCTAACGATATCATATTTTCAAGTCAAATGAAAGCATCAGCATCGTATCCCATGATTTTAGGTTACTTGGGTCAACAATTATTTCCACTGTATACATTTTATATTCAGCTAAACAAGTACAAACTCATTCTAGGAAAACATGGTCAAGCAAATAAAAATTTTACAATACAATCGTTGTTGTATGTAACTTTTGACAACATTAAAGGATTAGAACTCGCTAGTTTACGGCCTTTCACATCCTATTGACGAAAGTACTAACTAACTAAATACCAAACACCTGTAAAAAAAGGTTCAGAAACAGTTACTTGATTATATCTTTAAAAACCTTTGTTTGTTTGTTTTGGGAATTTCGCACAAAGCTACTCGAGGGCTATTTGTGCTAGCCGTCCCTAATTTAGCAGTGTAAGACTAGAGGGAAGGCAGTTAGTCATCATCACCCACGGCCAATTCTTGGGCTACTCTTTTACCAACGAATAGTGAGATTGACCGTCACATTATACACCCCCACGGTTGGGAGGGCAAGTATGTTTAGCGCGACGCGGGCGCGAACCCGCGACCCTCGGATTACGAGTCGCACGCCTTACGCGCTAGGCTATGCCGGGCCCTTTTAAAACCTTTACAAATCATGAAAAAGTGAAATTATTTACTGTTTGAACATTAACTCTTTAGTTTAGAGTCTTTCTGTGCGTAAATCATTAAATTAAATGTTATAAAACCAAAATACAAGTTTAAATAACAAGGTTATAACCTCTGATACATTATCTCATAAAAACGTGTGAGACACTACGAAGTTTGAACACTTACAAATAAAATAAAATGTTTCAAACATACACTTTCCAACAGCTAGATGAAACGGATTGAAATAAAATACTCTGAATTAAATAGACTTGAGATCATGATATTGCTTCCTAAGAAAAAGAGCTCATTTTATCACAGCTGATGTTACTTCGATGTGTCAGTGACATATTGGGACAGGGATCTTTAAGAGCCATCGATAGTTTACAGTCCTTTCTTCAGTGAAAAGGACAACGAAGAAGCTCGCAAGGTTCGTGACTTCATCAACAAGCTAAGGTACAACATGTTTAGATTGATAAGTTACAAGAAGGTTAGGAACTTAAGTCAGTAACTTATGGTACATCTAAGCATCAAAATCATGCTGACAAGCATCTGCAATGTTCAACAGGTTTCATAATGACAATGCTTGAAACTATTGTGATATAGAGTGACGATATATTAGTGACACAAAATTTTCCCCAACTGTGGCAAGCTACCATGCCGGAAACAAAAAAAAAAAAATGTTCTCCTCCTGTTATCTGGTTGCTACAACAAAGCCCTGGACCTAAAGAGGAGTGACCACAATAGAACGGTTTTCTATGTCTAAAACCAAATTTGTCCTTAGTCATGAGAACCAAAATACTCAAACTTCCTGCTTGCTTTCTTAAACAAGTTAAACGTAGTTTAATGCATGAAAAATATCATACAATGTTTAAAAGTGTTTCATGTAGCTAACAAAGAAATTATTTCATAAATTTATAAATAAATATAGTTTACATGCAATTCATGTGTATTGATTAATTGAACTTCTTCGTTCAGAAATAATTTCGAGATAAAAGGTTTAGTTATCTGTTAACTTCAGAAATAATTCGAGTGTACAATAAATACACAATGTTCTCTTTCATTGTGATAAATCACTCGGTAAGAATCCACTTTATAAGGATTAAGTTTCAAAATTTAAAAATATTACAATTACCTTAATTGCAAAATAGTCTTTCCCCAACAGTAAAAAAACAATAGGTTCACCATATGACTCACTTGATATGCTGTAGAATATTCTTTCAGCTTTATGCTTCTTCCACAAATTACATGCTTGTGAATATTTTAATTCAAAACTAAATCAAACACAGAACAAATGGTGTTAATTTTGATGCATTATAAGCTTATAACTTTGGTATTGGTCAGGTGGTTAGGGCGTTTGACTTTCAATCTGAGGGTCCCGAGTTAGAATCCCCGTTACCCTAAACATACTTGTCCTTATGGCCACAGGGACTTTATAATGGGAAGATAAATCCCACTATTTATTAGTAAAAGATTAACCCAAAAATTGGCAGTGGGTGATAGTGGCTAGCTAACTTCCCTTGAGTCTTTCACTGCTAAATTAGGAATAGGGAGTGCTAATGACACTCGTGAAGCTTTACTCGAAAGTTAAACCAACTTAGGCATTACTGAACATACACATCCTAGTATTTCAAACCACTTCTTTATTTGTGGTGAAATTGTTTTTATGTATATATTACATTACATTAGCGTCCAGGCATCATCCAAAGAGATAAATTATTACCATCTGGAATTATATAACAAAAAGTAAAATTTGCAATAGATGAAAATAAGCAGTATTGACACTTATTCAAACTATACATAAAAGATTAACAAGAATTAATTATTTATGAATTTCGTTTGACTAGTTTTCTAAAATAAAAGACAATGGATAAAAATTCAGCAACATTAAGCTTAATCTACATCTTTGTATAATACCCACAGATTTTTGAAGTTGTTTCCCACATATTTTAGTTTATAATATGCCTACTAGAGGACACCAGTGTATATGTTTTGGACGGAGGATATCATACAAGTCAGTATATATTTAGTTGCGGATGGAGTTACCGGCGCAGATGTTTATCTTATGAGACGGCTCGAGAGGATGAGGCGTCAATGTAAAAGCAGTGTGCTGTGACGTCACGAATATGGTTGTTTACAAAAGGTGGCAAATTCTCAAAGCTGTCGTAAATAGTGATACTTGGTAAGATTTAAAGTGCAATCTTTACTATCTTAGCTTTTGTTTTCTTTTGAAAACTAATTAGAACATATATTTTTCGCTTAAATATTTGTAGTTTTACAAATATAACAGGAGGTTGGTGAAGTCAGGTTGACTGAAGATGATTTGTCAGATATTATTTGTTACAAGTATAAGATTGAACATGAAGCAGCTACTAATTTATATGACCTACTTTATTGTTTTTATTTTTATTACCTATTATTATTCTTGTTCAGTTTTTATTTTATAATATTTTAAAAGTATAAGTGATTTTGCTTTGGTACTGAATATAAAACTATAAACACATGCACATTCCCATGTGATCAAAATATTTCACCCTCATTCAAAGAATGAAACTTCTAATAGTATTGAAATAATTAGAACTCAAAATCGATAAGTTTAAACTTTAGAGTATATAAATATCTATGTTTAAGAAAATATAATTGCTTTATTTTGACAGGTAACATTAATATTCTCATATATTGAAATGAGAGTTAAATAGCTTTGTAACATTCTGTGAAGAATTTCCCTTACACAATGCCAAAAAGAAAGTTTGATTCTGATGGTGACAGTGATAACCTGTCAGTACCACTTCCAATCCAAACATTTTTTTGGAGACAAACCAGGTAACTTATTTGGATGATCTTTTTTTCCAATTAAATTATTTGAAAAACTTACAAATATTGTAGTTATGTATTTCTTGTTTACTTTTAAGGTTTACAATAATAATATTACATATTATCTATATCCTTTTTACATTATCAGTATTAGAGAAAAATGAGTTTCATATTTGTTTTGAGTGTATACAAGTTGAGAATACTTTATGTATATTATTATGAGCAGAAAGAAAAATGATCATGAATGCTTCCCAGCAATACACAATATAAACTTGGTTTCCAGCTGTTGTTTTTTATCTTTGTGATAAATAAAATGATAATAAAACAGAATCACATTTGAAAAATAGACTAAATTATATTTGTGTGATTAAAAGTCAAATTTAACTCATTATAGTTAATAAGAAAGAAGACATTCATATTAAACATACTCATGGAAATTAGTATTAAAGGGGGACAGAGGTGGATGCTATTCACTCACAGTTTTTGGGAAATGACATTTTTCATACTTTACCTGTACTGGTTTCTGTCTTGAAGAGTAGTTTTGGAAAGTTTCAATTTTGCGATTTTATCTCTGTGTTGGGTGATATTATACTGCCCACATATTATTTACTGTAGGAGTTTAACCCTGATGGAGACTATATATGTAAGAGAAAATTCATAACAATTTGATAATCATCTATGAGATTCACTATTAATAAAATAATAGCTTTGGAAATTTTTTTCAAAACCATTGACTTAGCTTGAAAAGACCAATAGGTTTTTCTTAGAAAATACATAATAATCTGTATATTTCTGATTTTGAGGAAAGGTTCAAATCATCAAACATAGTTATTATGAGTGTATTCAACAAATTTCACACACTCTTTAAGTTTTTTGCTTCTATCTGTTTTGTCTTTAAAATGCTAAACATAAAGTATGAAAAATAATAAGTCTGTTTGAAATAACAGAAAAATAACTATAAATAACATTTGTTTTTTGTTAGGATCTTTTTAAAATGCTCATTTAAAAAATACTTCAGAATTTTAGGTTAGACTTTCAAATTAATCTAATGAAAATAACATTAAATTCTATGTAACTTTTTGAACTAAAAGAAGTGAGATTGATGTAATATATATGTATATATACAATTTTCTTTTCATATAATATACAAGTGCAATGCTTAGTCACTTAAAAGCAACTGCATAATCTTGCACAGAAAGATATTCTGAAATTGTTTTCAGAAGTTTTCTATTCCAGAGTTAACAAATAACATAACCTTGTTTAGTTTTTATTTGTTAATTAATGTATTTATTTCAATTACCTGATAGTTGTCCAGTGTGCTATTTTATACAGAGTAACAGTAAATTCTGAAAGTGAGCATTTATTTTTTTACTGTATCTTTATAGTCCATTTCTTAGACCCAAGACTGGTAAAGTTCAAGAGGCATCATGTATGGTGAGTATAATAGTATAACGATTTTTCAGGATTTCTCCATTAATATAAATGAAAAAATAACAGTTGTTGAATAAATTATTAAAGCTTAAAATTGTTTTAATTCAAACTTAAGCCTTTTTAATATTTCAGTAAAATGTAACAGTTTCTTAAATAGGCAAGAAAGGTTCCATTTGCCAGGTATTTCTTTATTTGTCTCATAATTTCATATATAAACTAAAGAGCTATTAAGACTTGCTATATGAACACAGGTAACTACTACAAACTTAAATAACTTGTCTTGATCCTTTCTTTTTTGGGTCACAAGTTTTTAACTGTTGCTGTTAACTCTGTCAGTGATTGTTAACTGAGAGTGTTGAGCATTCTAGAATTATACTCAAATATGTGAAATGTTTATATATGAATACATTATATATGAATACCACTAAAGATGAAGAATACAATGATATCTAACTAAAATATACATTATACTCTGAGCTACAACTTTCAATTCATACAGTTTGGGAAGTATTACTTTCAATATTTTGAATGTTTCTTCAGATAGAAACTACAATCTTTTTAAATAAAGTTACTTTCAGACCAATATAGACTCCACTGGCTTCCCTAAAACGTTTTTTCAAAATTATGTATATTCTAATTTACTTGTGTGTCCCTGACTTTGTTGGTTATGCTGTCTTTATCAACATATGAATTACAGAAAAAATGTAAAACCATCACAACCAGTATTTCAATGAGTTACACCATTTACTACTTGGATTTGGTCATTGTTTTATGTAGAAAGTGAGTGATTTCTTTCAGTTTCATTTTGTTAATTCCTTATGGTGTTAATTTTACAAAAAAAAAGCAAAAACAAAACTTAATCAATTTGCTGGATCTTGTAAAACAAACTGGTAATTTTGTATAGAAGTATTTAATTCTATTTTTTTAATAATTAATTTGTGCAAATAAAAAATTTAATTTTCTGACAATTTGAAAATAATATTAAGAGTCTGATTGCAGACTTAGGAAAACATTGTCCATTTGAAATAATATAAGAAGTGTTGTGAGAAATTTCTATGCAGTTTAATGTTTTCTTTTGGGGTTACTGACCATTACATTGTTAAGCAGGGGGTTCTTTAGAATGGTCATCACTGAAAAGGTGTGTAGATTGTTAAATTTTTTTAATAGGGTTGTGCTCATTGCCCTAACAAACTCTCACTTTAAACATATCACACTTGTCAGTGATTTGAGATATTTAGCAATTTTCTATAAATGTATTTGTCTGTTAACTCTTTTAGCTTAAACATTTCTCCTCATAGTTATTTATTCATATAACCATATTGTAGGTGAATTAAACTATAAAGAAACACTTAAGGAAGAATTAATTTGAAAATTTTACACTGACAGATACATACTGGAAAAGTATATTCATCATTCTGTATTTATTATTCATAGTAATTTTTTAATCCATAACTTTTCTCCTGAGTTTTTTTTTTTTTTACAGGAACAAAGGGAAGCATGCAAGGTAGGAAAATATTTTTCTGATATAAATTTACTTTATATCAGCATGTGATTTCAATAACTCATTGAAATAGATTATTTCTTGCTAGTTATTTGTTCTTGTAAATAAGACATATACAATGCATAAAACAAATCATAAAAATTATTTTTATGAGTTTCAGCCGTTACTTTGACATAACAATAACCTTTTTAAACAAATACAAGAATATATTTACTTTATTATTTAAATGTTTCATTTAATTATTTTTCATTAATAAATTTGATTTCATAAGTTCATTACATTACCAAATTCACTTTGTTATATGAGGAAATGGATTTTATTTTAAACTACATTTATCAAAAGTAACAAAGAACAACTTTCACCACTTGTGTTGGTGGTGTGTAGAACCAAATATCATTTCTCAACATGACACTTATTAAACATGATGAATTTCTTCCATAATTTTATGAGCTTCCTTGAACAAGCTCAGCTAAATGCAGGTGTGATGTTATAAATTTTATTACCTGAGAACATCAGTTGTCTAAACATTTTGTCCATACATCCTTGAGTGGACCAAAAATATGTAAGTCAGGATTATTTGTAGGATGAAAGGACAGCCTATCCAGATTACTCAGTTTTTAGTAGTTATTTATGCAATGCTTGAAGTGGGGTGGGATTAGCATTCCACTTGTTTTCAAAAGGGCCTAAAATTATCCTGCTATCTCTTACTAGACTATAAGCTTCTCAGAAGAGAAAAAATGAATAGAAAATACAATAAATATTTATGGTGGTAATGGAATGGGGAGATAAACTTTTTTGTTTGACTCACTTGGTATGAGTGAGTTCATAACCACAATGTAACCATCAGAATTTTATCTGTTTTTATTTAATTTTATTGTTTTATTGCCCTTTGAACCATGCCTGACTAATAATCTCATCATACAAGTTGTTAGTCACTTGATGAATGTGTAGCTCACATTACTTTATCCAGTTAAGTGTATGAGCTGTTCATGAATATATTTCATGAAGAATTTTTATTATTACTGTTGTTTTACATTATCTTACCTAATAGGTTTCTAATTTTTACATTTTATTTACGTTTGTAATAATAAATAAAAACGTAGTCCCACAGTTTTCACAAACCATCCTGCTTCCTTTCCCCCTATTCAAGCACTGTATAGATGAGCAGTATAATGCTGAGCCATGATACACATTAAAACAACTAAACTCCAAACTTTTAACTTAACAATATATCTGTGACTCAAAATGTTAAAAAAAACTCATAAAGAAAAAACAATACCTGTAATAATATATTATCATAAAATCTATTTAATGATACAACAGTCATAAACCCTGGTGAATTGCAACTTGCAAAACTTGTAAATTACAAATGTCACCACTTTTCAGGCAGTATCAAATCCATGTTTTCAAGTTTCTGGCTAATGCAGTTTTTATTAGTTCTTTTATTTCGTAGCAGGGAATGAGATTACACCATAGCACAAGATAATAATTGGCTGTTGACAAAAAGACTTATCAATCTATTTACATGGAATGACAGACCAATATATAGACAGTCTTAGCAAAATGATTTTTTGAGACAATACACACCTCTTTACACAGAAAGGTAGCTTCTCTGTGCATCTGCCATAGAAATTTGCATACTACTAGCCTTTAAGCAACTTCCACCTAAACTCATGAGATTTCTTATGAAAAGCACTATTACTTAATGACGTTATGCAGCAAAAGCCTTTCAATAGGAGGGTGACACAGACTTCCTGTGCACTTGTTCCCTCTGTGATTTTTCACTTGTTTTCTTCAACTTATCATTCCACAATGCCTTTGTGAAGCTTGTGGATAATCCTTGTTCATTTCTTTCCTCCACTTTGGCTATTCTACATCTGTCATTTTGTTTTCACTTACCTTTTTGTTCTTGTAGGTTGTTGGGTATAGATACTCTACTATTTCCAGTTCATCTTCTTTCTTTCATTCTTTCTTCAAATTCTTCACCAAGTTCTTTACATTGCCCCAGATTTTGGTGATATTCCTGATTTAATTGAAATATGGCCCTGAGACTGCCTGTCATCAACCTGCACTTCTGTATGTTGTTTCCACAATATTTTCAACTTTGTATTTTGTCTTCCCCTTCTTTTGATTCCCATCTTCCTCTTCTTCCTGCCATCAGACTAATTGAAGTGATATTTCATCTTGTTGGACCCTATGAGTATCCAACTGACTGTTACAGGTTGAGCTGCTGTGATCACTTTCTTTCATTACATAAGGGTTTTTTATACACTTTACCCTCAGATTTCTTTCTAGTTGCCTTCTCTTTCTCCATTCTGTCTTCATCTTGTTTTCTGTCCCCTATCATTTGCTTCTCTGTCCATTGGGTCTGTGTTTATTACTACTTTCACTAATTCCTCACTTCTCCATATTTTATTCACTGAGGTTGTGTGTGTGTGTGTGTGGGGGGTATTTTTCAACTCCAGCCTGCCTTGCAGTTACTGGGAGTTGTGCTTGTTTTACTTATTCTGCATGTTAAATTGACTATTTGATGACCATGATGTCATGGGAACTGCTTATCCTTTTGTATAATACATATATGTGCCTTCTCTGTTGGTACTTGGGTGTCAAGAGTTATGCCTCACTGGATTATTTGACCTCAGTGGTTCTCCTGCTTATTCCTCCATTCTAGTAGTTGTATAGGTGGCTGGACCAATCCAATATCACCCTCTGTGTTCTTTTACTTTCACCCACACTGCTTATACACCTTTTCATCTATGCTTCTCCCTCTTGTCAGGGAGAATCCCTGAATTTAAATTTTGCAACTGTTGTAAACTCTTTCTTTGTTAGACTGAAGATGACATAAGAAGGTCAAAATGTTGTTCTTTGTTTTATTATTAAAAGTGTTAATACCCATACAAATCTCTATATCGAATGATATACACACATAACATGTTCAGTGCATGCAATACAAATCAGTGCACTGTCAAGTGGAACAGTAGACCTACATATAGCCTGAAATTGGCTGAACGTGTCAAAGGTCAAATGCATATGTAAGAAGAGTGGTTCAAGAAACATGAGTACTATATGTGGTTGAATCAAGATGTGATAAATATAGTGCAAGATATACTTTGTGCATGAAGGAATTCGATATTCAATGGGAGAAGTGGTTTTAAAAACAGTGCTACTGGTATGATGTATGTGCATTTGTGTTTGACAAGTGGCAGATTATGTTTATTGGGAAGAATAGTCTTCTTTCTTAATAATGTTATTCAAACTAACTTCACTTGTCCACTCCCAGTTGACATGACCACTTATACATGTACCTCACAGTAATCACCAATACCATTTGTATCAAGGTTGGATTTTTTAAAATCTGAAAGCCTGTGGACATTGAAAGTTGTTAAGTCACACTACCTGTTCACCTCATGTTCCAATGGTAATTCACTTTTCACTGAAATGTTCTCAGACTCAATAGTTGCAAAATAGTTTTCATGTGGGGAGAGGACATTTGTTTACTTGTATAATTTTAGGATAGTAGCACATCTGAATGAGTCTATTCTCAATAAGAAAACAAATGGCCAAAATGGATATGTCTTGCTCTTTGATGAAAGCCTAAATCACAAAAAGAGAAAAACAAAACAAAAAAAAAACAGATGGATGTCCATGCACAGATTTAGGAAGATGGTAAAGTTTGTATCAGATTCTTGGTGTATAATTAACAATAATAAATGTAATAATTGTAATACTACTACTAATATATATTTACAATTGCTTTCAGACAGTCATAATGATATGTAAAGGGTTACAGATAAAAGGTTAATTAGAATATAACTTCTGTGTTACTTTCTTTTACTAACAATACACCTTCAGTCGTTATGGAAATATTTAAACTTGCAAAAATAAAGAAGTTCTCAGGAAGTGTAATCAGCTTATTTGTGGAATTCTTTGTAACTATGATCATTTATTCCTATAAATGTGAGTAAATATAATCAAACAAAAGACAAAATGGCAAAATTAGTATTAGAAGTCTATGTTAAACAAAATTTCATATTAACATATGTCTAAAGTTAACAGCTTAAGAATTATAACACAAAAACACAATATTCTTTAAAGTTTTTGCACTGTTATCACAAACAGTCACTTACGTATATGATAAAAAGTAAAATTTATGATAATACAAGAGGGGTAATCAGTAAAGCACATACATTCACAACGTAGCATTTAAAAAAAAAATTTTAATTTCCACTAGTTTGAGAATTGTGAAGTTTTCTCTCTAGGCATCATCTCCTTTTTGTAATTTATTTATGATCCTTTTTGTGGATTCTGTTTCAGTTTTCTTCCCATGGCAACCATATATACTAGCTTTGCAAGATTTCTAAACAACTGTTGTTGCATAGTTAGAAGGACAGAAAAACTTTGATAGTCGTGAGACATTTTATTGTTTTTGAGTATTATTATTCTATGTTCTTTTGAACATTATTCAGTGCAATTAATTTTTAAAAGCACCTGAAACACAAACATAGGTAACTTTTAAAGTTTGTTAATGTTAGGATAGGTAAAATAAATAATAGTAATATATCACCAGGCATGCTTGAAAGCAGAGTGTAATTTGATAGTGTAATGTGAGCAGCATATTTACTAAGTGATATAAAACATAATGGCATGGATGGAGGTCAAACATGATTCCCAGTGACGTTGAAATTTGACTTTTCTCTTCCAAAAACTAACCATATTTAATTTGGGTCATGGTTCATATGTGTATAAAATCCATCTAGCTATATTTAGAAACCTTGCTAACCAGTACATACTCACACAAACACCCAGGGGTGAAAATATAAACTCTATCCACCTACAGTAGAAATGTAATTAATCCAATAAGATTAAATTACCATTCAATGATTATTACTCATCTTGTATATGGACACCAGTTAATAACCAGTCTTTTAATTTTCTTTTTTTATCTGTGTAATGATACTTATATTCCATAAATTCCTGAAAAGTTGGTTCATTAAGTATCGTATTTTATACTCTCTTACTCTTGTTTTGTAGTTATTATTATATTTTTGAATTTCATTGCATTTTCTAATGTTGTAGTATTACACATGATTTCATTGATACCAAGTCAATACTTTAGTTCAGGTGCCTCCAAACTATGGCATGCAGGCCACTTCTTTCTGATGTCTTCAGTTTATGTGGCTCATCAATAGTTTATTAAAGTAATAATATTTTTTAATATTATAAAAACAAAAAATAAAACATAATTGAGCAAAAGCCAAACTAGTTGCAATATGGCCTGCCAACAGTTCATTAATGTAATAAAATAATATAATAATATCATTTTTTATGATATAAAAATAAAAAAAAACATAACTGAGTAAAAGCCAACCTAGGTCTGATGCACTTTTCTATTTGCTGGAACATGTCATATTGCTTAGTACTGCATCATCTCACTTATCAGTTCCAGTGCCCTGAAGCAGTGTTTCTTCCAATGCCTACCCCATGTACCTCAGTGTGTGCCAGTGAATTCTGCTGTTTACTTTATCTTCAAGTTCATAGCTATTCCTAGTTATTATGTAAGGACAAAAGATGAAAAGAAAACTTGACTCTGAATGTTGTTTTTAAAAAACAGTGGAGTGTGGACTAATTTGTTATTGAATCGCATAACAAAGTGTTGTACTTAATATGCAATGAGACTGTCACAGTGCTAAAAGAATACAACATTTGTAGGTATTACCAAACCAAGCACTCATCAAACTATTCTCAGTTCATGGGAAAGTTACATTCAGATGAATTCAAAACCTTGAAATGTAACTTATCATCACAACAGTTTGTATTTAAGAGGAAGAAAGCCAAAATTGAAGCTGCAACAAGAGAAATTTCCAAGTGGCACACCTGTTAGCCAAGCAAGAAAAAACACTTTCCAGTGGTGAGCTAATTATGTATGATTGAAGCATCTGAAGAAATGTGTCCAGAAAAGTAGACTTATTTAAGACTATTAGCCTTTCGGTGAATACCGTTGCTTGTAGAATCAAGGACATTGGAATCAATATTGTGCCTCAGCTGAAAGACAAGGCCAAAAAGTTTGAGTAGTTTTTCAATGTGCTCGACGAGTCTACAGGTGTATCTCACCTTTTCAATTGCTGTTGTTTATTTGCGAGATGAGGACATTTTCAAAAAGGTTGAAAAATCACTAACTCAGTACAACCTGGAATAGAAACAGCTGAAGTGTGTTACAACAGATAGTGGTAGAAATATGTGTGGTGCAGGAAAAGGTTTAGTTGGGCAGTTTTACAAAGCTGTTGAAAATGTGGGTTGTTTTAAGCTTATGGTTCTTCACTGCATTATTCATCAGCAGGTACTGTGTGAAAAATATTTGGATCTATCATGTGTCATAAAATCTGACACTCTCATAGACTCAATCATCATCAGTTCCATGAATTTTTGGCAGAAATAGAAGCAACATATCTCACCTTGCCCTACCACACTTCAGTTTGATGTCTAGCTGTGGGAAGGTTATGCCACAATTTTTTGAGTTTAGAACTGAGATTGAAATTTTCTTAAATGAAAAGAACGACCTTCATCTGTTACTCAGAAACAGTGAATGGCTTTGGAAATCAGCTTTTTTGTGTAGGTTTGACATGTACCTGAATTAATTCAATGTTGGAAGACAAGATGAAACCAAGCTTATCTGCAATACTACACCAAAATTAAAGCATTTCAGCAAAAACTAATTCTTTTTGATGAGGAGTTGCTTCACACACTTTCCATACTGTGGAAAGTTCAAACAAGAAGTGGGATCCCCATTCCCACACAGGTTTGCACAAGATATACTTTCTGATTTGAAACTACATTTTAAGGAGCATTTCGTTTAATCTTGATGTGAGTGTAACAGAAGTAAGGATCATCCAAAATCCTTTGATTATGTTATTGATGAACTGCCACCTCAAATTCAAACAGAAGTGATTGATCTGCAGTTTAATGACATGATGAAGGACAAATACAAAAAAGGGAAACTGATAGAGTTCTATAAATGCCTTCCAAGTGATCAATACGTTCATCTAAAAACTTTGCTGCTGAATTCATTTCAGTTTTTCACACTACCTATTTCTGTGAAAAGACATTTTGAAAGATGAAGTACATGATATCTAGTTACAGATCAGCCTTATCTGATGAGCATTTGCAATTACCTTTAATGATAGGGAGCACTAATTTTGAACCTGAATTAAGTGTAATTTTGTCAGAAAAGTACCGGTTTCGTGCTTCTCACTAATTCTAAAAAAAAGATTGTGCATCTTAAATATTTCCAATATGTGCTCTTATGAGAAATAAATTAGTGATGTATTCTGTTCATGTATGCATCATCACTTAATTTTACCATGACCTCTTTGGCTTGTGAAGCCTAAAAAAGTTCTACCTCCTGGCCCTTATCTAAAAAACATTTGGAGACTCCTGCTTTAATTTATTGAAATATCCTGTAAAATTTCTTTCTGGTTTTGTTTGTTTTTTGAATTTCATGCAAAGCTACACGAGGGCTATCTGTGCTAGCTGTTCCTAATTTAGCAGCCTAAGGCTAGAGGGAAGGCAGCTAGTCATCACACCCACCACCAGCTCTTGGACTTCTTTTTTACTGATGAAGAGTGAAATTGACTGTCAAATATATATGCTCCCATGGCTGAAAGGGTGAGCATGTTTGGTGTGATGGGAATTTGAACCCTCAACCCTCGGATTACGAGTCAAGTGCCTTAACCACCTGGCCATGCCAAGCCACATTTCTTTCTATTTTCCGTTCCAACATGATATACAGTTGAAGCTGTATCATCTGAAATGTATATCACAATATCATTAACACACAAATTAGACAGCAGAACCTTGTGAAAAATCACATTTTATTGTTATTGGATCTTTTATTATTTCTACAGTTATTACAACTTTATTACTCAAATAATTCACAAACCAGTTATATAACTTCCTTTTGCTAATAATGATGATAATGGTGGTCGTGGTATTGATCATTTTGAAGAAGCTGGTACTGATTAATGTAAATAACTAAATTGATCATGGTTGTAAGTACCAAGGGTTTTTTGTGTTCTTTTGCACAAGCAAAAATTTTATATTACAGATTATCTTTCATGGGGCATGAAACTTTCAACAACATGATGTGCCACTGTGAGTTGTCTATTGAAGGACTAAACATAAATAAAATTGTTGTAGCTCTCACTGGATAATCCCAATGTAATTCTAGAACTGAAGTGACTTGTTGATGAGGAACTACTGACACAGAATGACAAGTCTCTTTTAGATGTTGACAGTTTTGGTGTACACATACCTCATGTTGCTTTTATGGATGGTACTGCTTCTTAAACATGGCCTGTTCAGAAAATTTGGATGACTCTCTTCAGATCTTTCAAAGGTTCACCAGCTAGAAGAATGGACTATACATTAGTGACTGGATCATATGTTTATCTTCTTAAGTTTTGTTCCCATAGGTGACTGGAAAATGGCAGAGCATGCCATATAAATATGACCAAATATTTTTCAGTATGTTACAACAGTGAGGGAAAACAATTGACAAATCCTAAGACTGATTTGTATGATAGTGTTGCTTTGTGTCTTCAAGATAAATTGATCATTCTAAAATTGTCGTCCTTCTTATGCATTGCTAAATTGATATCACCATTTTTGTTGATTTATCAAATGAACAATCCTATGATACCATTTGTTGTACAGGATATTTTCATCATGGCAGACCCGGCATTAGTGCTTAGCTTGTAATCTGAAGATTGCATGTTCAAATCCCCCATCACACAAAACTTGCTTGTCCTTTCAGCTGTGGGGGTATTGTAATGTGATGAATAATTCCACTATTTGTTCGTAAAAGAGTAGCCCAAGAGTTGGTGGTGAGTGGTGATGATTAGCTGCCTTTCTTCCAGTCTTACACTGCTGAATTAAGGTAGCTCTCATCTACCTTTGTGCAAAATTTAAAACAACAAACAACCATCATGGTAATGAGCATACTGAAATGTTTTATGAAACTGAAAGTGTTGGGCAGTATTACTATTATAAAGCTTCAGTGACTTGCAGAATGAAGAGAACCATAGTTTATACAAGAAAATGGATCTTTGATCTGCAGAACAAGAGCTCAGCAAACTTCTTCCATCAAAAACATAGGCCATCAGTGATATTAAACGTCATGGAACTGAGAAACATCCTGTGATTTTATGGTGTAACTTGCTAATGAAATGCTGGAAAGATCTCCATTTAAGTATCTACTGGCCAGATATATCACATGCTTTGATCCCAGGTTCATGACAGTGTGACAAGGATGAAATAAAACTGCTTGATTTACTGGGAAAGACTAGGAGATTGCACAGAGGATGAACAGCACATGATGACATAGTGGCCCAGTTTGAAGAATTCATTTTTGTAGATGTAATGCACAATTAATCAGATTTTCAATAATTTTTTACACACAACAAGAAATGAAAATTGGATGAATTTTTGTCCAAGTTTCAGTCTAAAAGATATCCATATCAACAAAGTCTAGTGTTGTAAAAGATTTGCTTCTAATTTCACTTGGACAAGCAAATGTAACCAAAGGATTTTCTATCAGAAAGGAAATTGAAGTGGAAAATTTACATGAACCATTCCTCATTTCACAGAGTTTATTCTGTAACCATAATAATGCTACTGCTGGAGTCGTTAACACTAACATCAACAGCTCGCTTCTCGCTTATAAGCATCTGCAGGCAAAAGATATGTGAGTGACTTTTATCAAGAAATAATCAAAAGAAAATGCACAGATTGGTTAAAAGAGAAAGACTGTGATGGATGAAACAGACAACAAGAAAAAGAAAAGACTTATGCTTTGCATAAGTTGGTTTAAGTATGCTGAAAAGGCTGAAGCATCAAGAAAATTTCCCTTCGTTACCCAATTCAACAGCATTAGGTACACTGCTAAAGAAACAAAACAAGAAGCTCATAGAGTTAAAAGACCAGTTAGATGAAAAATTAAAATAACGTGAAGAATAAACATATTTACATATATTTCATTATGCATATGCGTAATGTTTCTTTCAAATTAAAAAAAATCTATACATGCATTTGTCACTCTTTACCATGCTGTTTAAAAATATAAAAGCAAAACCTGTGCATATGTCTTACTTGTTTCTTTAATTGTGCATAATAATATAAGCTCATTGATATAAGTAGTAAATGTAGTTTTCATGTTATAATCCTACCTACTTAACTAATTACTCCATAAAAATAGTACACATTGTCCTGTAAAAATGATATGTTGGTGTGAAAAGTCCTAGAAAAAAATATTCTGAAAGAGTATGAACCCTGATTATACTCATAACATGCTAATGTTCCTGATCACACAATGTAGCTTTTGAGGTAGCCTGGTGTGGGATTAGTGTTGGAACAACCAATATTAAATCCTTACACACATGTGGATTGTAGAGATCATTATCATACTGCAGACCAAACGACAAATTCCTAAAGAGTATACTCAAGATAAGGTGCAGTCTTCCATGTGTGTGCTTCAGTATGGAGCCTCTGCTATTGGGTGTCACTATATATATGTAATAATATGTTTTCTTTGTGGAAGTTAACATTTGTCTCACCTGAAGATGTGTTTCTTATAGATACTTACCTCATCATACACATTCCCATATATCATATTCATTTCTGGTGGATATTTCTTACATGCTTTACCAAAGTATGAAGGTTAAAAATTGCCTTTTTCTCTCTTCCAATCTGGTTGAAGAGTGCACCCTGGAAGAGATAAGATGTAGTCTCCCATGAGTGTGCCTCTATGGAGCTACTACCATCAGAAGTCACACTCCATTTGGATGCTTTTCAAAAGGAGCTCATCCAGGCAACTTTCATATTGATCTCTCCACCATATCAATGTGGGATTCTACCTTTTTGTGTAAAGAGGTGTGTATTGCTTCAAAAGTCAACATCTTTCTTACCTGGAAGTGCATTTCCAATAGACATCTTTTCACATACTTCCCACCCTTCCTCCCCACTTTTGGTACAACTTAATGTTCCTTGCCTCATCACAGAATGAAGATCATGAGTGCAAAACCATATAGAGAGTTATTGTACAGGAAGGCTGTGTTGTTTTCTTATTGATGGAGGGATTTTGCTGCATAATAATGTCATTATGGAGTGGCACAGCTCCAAAGAAATCTTGTGAGTTACCTGAAAGCTAGTGGCATGCAAATCTCAAAGGCAGACAAAAAAGAGGATAGATTTTAGTTTTAGAGGTGAGCATCTGTTGAAAATACACTTTCAGTAAGGCAATCTTAACTTATATGCCAACTAACTCATTTATGTGACTACTTCTATCATGTCAAAAACCTCAGTGCCACTTGTCAGTAATTTTCTCATTCTAAGAGGGCTATTACAGTTAATTAAAAAGTGATTTGAGCAGTAACATGAATAAACAAAACTTAAGAAACAACTAAAATGAACAACAGAAGAAACATAAAATTTAAATATAATAATAATTTACAAAACATGCAGGAATACTACCTTAACTTTCTCCCTTTGTTTCACAGAAGTAAAGTTAATCACATAAATTCCAATTGGTACGCACACTTTGTTGTTGCTTTTTTTTTTAAGCAAGTCAATTGAGATCAATTATTATGATCTTTCAGTTTTGTTATTTTCTGATTTTTATCTTGGATGGAAGCTAAGATAAATAGTACAGTTTTGTTTTTTATACTATGTATACTCTGGTCATTTAAAGTCCTGATGTTCTTTTTATAAAAATAATAACAAGCAACTTCTTGGGCAAAAAAATATTTAATTGTAGTTGTAAATATCAAACTGTAATCAATAAAGTAAATCTTCAAATTATATTTTTCACTAAAAATTATGAAAGTAAGGATGTATAAAGATTTTATCTGCTTTTTTCAGGTATTTGAAAAAGTTCTTGTGCAAAATATACAGTTTGGTTTGTCTCCAAGTTTAACAGAGGCAATAAAGAGCATTAGCAGGTTTGTTAACTCCTGAATCCCTAAGATACTGAAGACTGCATGTGATCATTATTAAGTTTCAAACCTTCACCATGAATATTTGAATAAATGCATTTATAAATATCTGTAGTACACATATACTCTGTATTATATTCAGGTTTTTGCCCTAAATACTTTTCTTCTCCTTTATAGCACCAGCAGCTACCTTTGGTAAGGTCTTCATAGAATATGTATGTTTCTATGCATGATTAAGCATCTCACATAATAACAATTGACAGTATTTATAATTCTTGTACTCACATGTATACTGGAATATGAATATTATTTAGATGCAAAAATTCATGTCCGTGTTGCTAAGTTGAAAACTTTGTTAATGTATCATGCTGCAGTATTCAGAGAATTGCACCAAAGTATTTTAAATATGTGTATAAAAATAGTACACTTTGTGATATTGAAATAATAGTAAAATAACTGAAATTTACTTTCAATAGATATAAAGTACATGTTCATGTAATTGCTCAAGATGCAGAAACCTACTTCTGTGTATGATTACTACTTTGTAGAAATAAATATGTAGTTTATACCAATTTATGGCACTTTGACTGAATAATTTTTCACTGCTGTGTAGGTAATATTCATATGGTTTAATTGTATCTTAGTGTATTTTCAATGGTCTGAAGTCATTAAACATTGCAAAAATATATGCAATCTGTATAATCACACAAAAATTATTAAAAGTTACAGAAAAGCAGTTGGAAACAAGAAAACCTTGGGTGTATTAATTAATTATACTTTAACCATGTCTTAAAGGATTAAAAATTCATTTTTAAATACTTATTTACTAACAGATGGCGTCTAATACAAGCTTCCTTGCCATATGTTATGCACTGCTGTGCTGCCCTTCTGTACAATAGGAAAGATTGCTGCACAGAGAAGCTTGGAGCTGCTGAGACCAAGCTTCTTTACACTTTACACTGGATTTTATTAGATGCTGCTGAGGAATGTATGGATGCTGAAATAGATCGAGGAATTTTACGTCCTCCTGGTCATTATCTTTTTTCCATCACAACCATGCAGGTACAAGTAGTCTGGCAGCTCTTGAATAAATGAAATATGAAAATAATGTTATATTCATTATGTTTTATTATGAAATATACCATAATATTTTTTCCCTGCCATTTCAAAAGAACAATGTTTTTTATTACTTAAGTATGTTAACAAATTGTATGTTAGAGTTTGGAATAGAATATAATTGTTTTAAACCTTTTCCAGGCTGATGAGGGGTTCACTGACATCCTTTAATTTATTTCCTCTCGCAGTGGAAGAACTGAATTGAGTATCTAATTAGAACTTAAAGAACTTCATATAAACTGATTTAGTTTCTCTATCATGTTTATGTCAAAACTTTTGTGAGGTACTTGTTGAAAAATATTCAAAATACTTTTCATTTGTTTTGTAAAATTTTAGTTTTTTTGTTGTTGATCAGAAAGTTACATTTTATATATCCAGTCAGTTTCAACTTGATCAACTGATATTTATTAACACATTTTTGTTTGATACCTTATTTTACTAATTGGAATAACTATAACTTCTCGTTATGCCACTAAGAAGGTAATATTTCATCATGGTTTATTACTTCTTTACATGTACATTTAATAGATAATGTGTAGATACAGTTACTCAATCACATGTATACATGGTAAATGATGTTTTGTTTTAGTTCTTCTTTAGCATGTATACTATGGTGTTCATATTGAGTTCTCTTTCATTACCCATTACCATATATATGGAGGTAATGTTTAGATATCATTTATTCTCTCATAACTTGCAACACCTTTTTCATGATGTATAGACTTCATTCATTATTCCTTAACATTTCCACTTAATGATTAATGTTTTGTCACAGTTTTTACTGCATAATATGTACCCATGGATGTGATGTTTAGTTTTCATCCATTACTCCTTAGTAACACATAGACAATAATATTTTGTTATATTTCTCAGCAGTTGCACACAGCAGATAATGTTTTGTCCTTGTTCATTACTCCTTAACATGTCCACATAGTTTATAATGATTAGATTTGGTTATTTACTTCTTTATGTACCACTTGAAGATA